>NC_087202.1:77026192-77048692 GCF_015104395.2 Macrobrachium nipponense | reverse complement strand
GATGCTTGATCAATACTCCTGAGATATTCTTGACATTTCGTCTCAACTACTTCCCCCTGCCTTGTATCTTTTGTGAAACTCAATACTTTTCACCTTATGACTTTAAAATTTAAAGTTGTCAACCTGCCTGTTTTTCAGTGTCACGTTCGTAAGCATTTGAGAAAGCAAGTCTTAAAGCTCATTTTTCTTAGCAGTAATTCAGACGAGTATACGACCATGTATTAAAAACGTGGCTGCCAGTGCAATTATAGGCCGGTGAAGGAAATTCATCAACAAACTCTTCGAATCTAGCTTCTATTTAAAAAATAAATCCGCCGCATAAACTTTGTTAATCGTCGGTATTCTCGTCAGTTATAATTATAGATTATTATTATTTATATTGCTGTAGCCGACGGTACCATACCCAGAATGTATGGATGTGGTATTATCAGAGAATATGAAGTCAGTGATATATATGATATTGCTCACTCAGGTATATATATATATATATATATATATTATATATATATATATATATATATATATATATTATATATATATGTATATTGTATGTATGTATGTATTGATGTATGTATGCATATCGGTTTGTACAAAGAACCGTAGATCAATAACAGAATATGATTCAGTATTAGTCAAATGAGAATGATCCCGATGTTGACATGTAAATTCTTTGCTGCGAGTTTCTCCCAAACATCACGGAAAAAAACCGTTTACAAAAAATGCATTCCTACTAGGAATACTAAGGCAGGGATTTACGGGGGGAATAGATATTCCGGCGGAATCCTTTGTTAAAGATGACCGCCTGATCGGTAAACAACGACGAAACATGAAAGGGCGGCTTCCTTTATCCAGCGCCTTAATTGGGCGAGTTTGTTTTGTAGAAAGGGTGCAACCTTCATTTCGGCTCAACTTGTTTGTCTCGATACGTGAAGAGGTTCGTTGGATTCTCTCTCTCTCTCTCTCTCTCTCTCTCTCTCTCTCTCTCTCTCTGAGCTAGTTATCTCAGTTGTTTTTGCTCAGATTTATCTGTTAAGTATCTTCGCAATAACTTGGTCTTGGATTTTTCTCTCGTATGGTCTACTTCACACAGATCAGAGCTTATAGTTAGGAGTGTTCCCATGTTTTTGTTTGTCAGTGCCAAAACGATTTGAAGATGCAGTGATTTAGAGGTTTTCAAGAACGGAATACAGAAAATTTCATGTCCGTAGTTTATGTTTGATATCTCTAGCTGGTATCTTGGTGCTATGCTCTTCAACAGAGAATAAAAATAAGGTACCTTGAGTTTTGGCGTAAACATTTAGTCTCAGCAAACTGAGGATTAAAGAGTGCCGAATCTCTACACCACCCCAGTAGGCAAAGGAACTCTTCACACGTGATAGTCATTGGCTGTTCTGACGGATAGAGAAACAGGCGGTAGTCTGTGGCTGTTCGGACTGGTGGAGGAACTATGCAGGCTGAAGGTCATCGGGTGCCAGGCCTCCCATCCACCCCAGGCGACAGTCAGCAGCAGTTCAGATGTGTAAAGGAACTCGGAAGAGTCAGTGACAGTTCGGACGGATTGTGGAACTGTGCAGACTGAGGGTGAATGGCTGCACAGCTTCCCCACCTCCCTGGTAGGCAGAGGAACTCCTCACAGGCAGTAGTCAGTAGTTGTTCAGATGGGCGAGGAACTCTGCAGGCCGAGGGTCAACAGTTGCAGGGGCGCCCCAGGTGGGAGTCAGCACAGCAGCTGTACAGGCAGCCTGAGAATCTAGGGCTCCAGGCCTCCAAACCACCCCCGTGGGCAGAGGGACTCTTCATAGGTGGTAGAAGACTGCAGGCTGAGGGTCAACAGTCGCTGGGTCTCACCACCACCTCGTCAGGCAGAGAACTACCTCACAAGAGGGAATCAATGATTGTTCAGATTTAGGGAGTAACTCTGTAGGCTGAGGGTCAGTGGCTGCCAAACCTCCCCATCACCCTGGTGGGTGAAGGAGCCTGCAGAGGCAGTAGGCAGTAGCTTTTCAGACAGGTGGGTTCAGCATCAGTGACTGCTGGACCCCGACCCAGACCACCACAGTTGGTGGAGAAACTCTCAGAGGTGAGAGTCATGACTGTTTGGGTGGTTGGAGGAAATTTTGCAGGCTGAAGGTCAACAGTTGGTAGGACTCCCCACTACCAGGGTAGGCGTTAGGCGTCAGAACCCTGTTTGGATGGGTGGAGGAACTCTCTAAGCTGAAGGTCACCTTTTGGTGTGTCTTCCCACAAACCCGGTCGGCGGAGGAACTATCAGAGCAAAATTAGAAAAGCTGCTGTTTTACCCAGACTATTTTTGTCGCCTGTTTGTCGCTTTGTTTAGGCATCTATAACTTTTTTATTCCATAATTTTATGCTTATAAATATTTCTCTCCGTCTCATTGCAAATAGAATGACAAAAGTTCCTATTTTCCTCTGGCGCCATCTGTCCGTGAGTATTCATACCTGAATATACACAACTTGTATTTGCTTCCTCTCTCTCTCTGAACTATTTACAGAATTTGCTGTATTTATTTTTCTTCCACTACTTTCTCACAAGTTGTCAATTAGGTCATGTGTTTTTATTATCCGGTATAAATAAAACTGGGGGATATTTCTCTCTCTCTCTCTCTCTCTCTCTCTCTCTCTCTCTCTCTCTCTCTCTCGTTTTCGTTGCTACGGAAACGCAGCACCCTTACGGACCCTAATGAGTGTTGAATAACACCAATCGTTCTCTTATACCCGGATGTGTCTAGACAACCTGGAGAGTAAAATTTGTAGTTATTCTCTCTCTCTCTCTCTCTCTCTCTCTCTCTCTCTCTCTCTCTCTCTCTCTCATCATGTTTGCTTGGGACATATATATATATATATATATATAGATATATTATATTATATATATATACACATATATATATACATATATAGGTATATATAAACCTGGAGAGTAAGTAGTTATTGATTGTTTACGTTCTCTCTCTCTCTCAGTATACTCTACATTATTATTATATATACTATATATATATATATATATATATATATATATATATATAATATATATATGATGTAGTGGTAGGTGTTAAAGATGTATGGTGTAGAATTAAAGTTTGTGTAGTGATGAAAAGTTTATATGATGGAAGAGAAAATTGTGTTAGAATATGTAGATCGAATTGGTATAAAAGTGGGCATGGAACAAGGTTGCGTAATGCCTCTGTGACTGCAAAATATCTTCTTTTATTGAACAATGAAAGATGTCAACCAAAAGACGGTAGATGGAATGACTGATGTTTGCAAATGAGAAAGTCCTGATGTGGGCTGGAGTAGGAAAACAACATAAACCACCGAAAGAGTTTGCATTTGTATGCGAGAGGAAAATGTCCAGAGTAAATGTTAGCAAAGTTGTGAGGGTAAATGGATGATGGAGCAACAGAATGATGATTTGTACGTTGGATAAATGGAAGCTCTTAGATATAGGAATTTAGTTGATAAAAGAAATAATTCATAGACGAAGGTGAAACAAGGAAGGCAATGGTTTGTGTGTGTAAAACACAAAAATGTATGAATGGGATGTTTATCAAACTCTCCTTTATGGATATTTAATGCTAATTGATATAAAATAGTCGAGGAAAGTGTTAAGAATATTAGCATAGGTAAAAGGATGAATCCGTTGCTGAAAAACTTGCATACATTGGAAATGTTAAGAGAGAGAGAGAGAGAGAGAGAGAGAGAGAGAGAGAGAGAGAGAGAGAGATCCAAAACTCTAAAACACTATGGCCACCTTTTACTGAAACTTTTATAGAAATCCATTAATAAATTTTAGCATCAAATTTGTTAATAAATAAATAAACAGAAAAACTGACAAATGAACTAGCATACACCAGTACCTTCGACCACGTTGGCGGATGTAGCAAAAGTGTTGTCTTTATGGCGATATGTCTTATTTTACATGTCTACTCTTACATTGTACAGCCAATTTATATATTTATGGTACGGTGTTTAAGTAATGAATTACGGCGGTATTGTATTACTGTTCAGTGTGCATGTGAATTTACTAAGTTACTTTGTTTTTTCAGTCGGACAATTGTTTCTTTCTGTAATAGGTAATCGTTATTGAGGATGACTGAGTGAACTTTTATTGAACTACGATCCTCTACTGTGAACATTGATTTCAAGTTAATTGTTCAAATAGGTTTTGGGACATAGAGTGATGTGACACTTCCCTTTTTAGGGCATAAAAATGAAACTTTAGGGATAATTTTCCTTTAATGCAGATAACAAAATATTGTTTTTATTGAGAATTTCTCCTGTGGGAAAGTCAAGTCTTTAAAGTAAGTGTATATCGTGTCTCGATCACTTAAAGTTTCATTCAATTACCAATACTTATGCTTGGAGTAGGAGGCTGAGCTATTGGTATTCCATGATACTAATAATTCTTCTCCTCCTTTTTTTGTATTTGCTATTCCCTTGGGCTTACGCCTTTCTCTACATTTATCAATGACCTTCGGTCTGTATCTTCTCCCATCCTTGTTTCTGGCGATGAAGATACCATTGCCTAAATGAGGATTCTGCTAATTAAGTCAAACCTTGTCTTGAATAAATATTTTTTACGTATTACTCAACATTCCTTGAAATTTACATTCTTGTACCGTAGCATTCTA
The DNA here is from genome assembly GCF_015104395.2 of Macrobrachium nipponense. NCBI lineage: Eukaryota > Metazoa > Arthropoda > Malacostraca > Decapoda > Palaemonidae > Macrobrachium > Macrobrachium nipponense. Next base: position 77,044,043 of record NC_087202.1, on the reverse strand, counting down.
TAAGATTTAGTTTCCCTCTGCATAAGCATCCCTTAATATGAATTGTCGTTACTTCAAAGTCCCGAAGATATTTGTGTTCCTCTCCCTCAGCCAGTATGAGATAACATCCCTCCGTCTCAGCATCCCATGTGACTTTTTCATAGCCTCGGAAGCATATGAGTTGCCTCCTAGTCCCCTGAATTTCTTTCTCATTGACAGGATCTCATTTAATTTATATGGCCGTCTTTGCAATCCATGAGACTTCCTCTTATGCCACAATTTCCCGAGACTTCTGACTTTTTTATGGGCATCTCCTTAAGAATCTCATCTCCTTCCTGGGCTGCTAATATAACGGTCGAGTAGTCTGAGTAGTGGAAGAGATGAACGCGGTTTACCCCCGTAGGGGGCTAGTGCCGTTAGTGGCCCTCATTGGGTACACTGTAGGCATTACTTAAGGTTCTTTGCAGCGTGCCTTCGGCCCCTAGCTGCAACCACTTTCGTTCCTTTTACTTTACCTCCTTTCATATTCTCTTTCTTCATCTTATTTTCCAGCCTCTCCTAACACTAGATGCATAGTGCAACTGCGAGGTTTCCTACTGTTACACCTTTCAGACCTTGTACTGTCAAATTTCCGTTTCAGCGCTGAATGACCTCATAGGTCCCAGTGCTTGGCCTTTGGCCTGAATTCTACATTCAGCTCAACATTGGACAGATTTCCCTCTTTGACTATAGTAGATTCACATCAACCGCGCATTTGATGGTCTAGGGCAGTCCCTTACGACGCTCCTGATTGGCTGTTGATAAGCCAGTCACAGGGCTGGAAACTCTCAGTCTCTCGAGAGAGTTCACATGGGCAGGATGTGTGTTTCACCTCTCCTGAGGTATACGTTTGAAAGACGTATCCCTCAGGAGAAAAGGAACACACATCATGCCTATGTGAACTCTCGAGAGAGACTGAGTTTCTAGCCCTGTGACTAGCTTATCAACAGCCAATTAGGAGCGTCGTAAAGGACTGGCCTAGACGTCAAATGCACGGTTGATGTGAATCTACTATAGTGACTGGGTTCTCAATCAGAGGTTTCATATCAGAAAACTGCATCAAGCTCAGGAAGGCGGTAGCACAACTCCCTACTCCTAGATCTTCCTGATCCCTCCCCTCCCCTAGTTCTCATACCCCTCGTAATTCACCAGAGCGAAAATGAAATTTTCTGAATGGGATATATGACTGTCTTCTATTAGAGTTTTCGAGAAACGTCTTTGAAAGTTATATTTTTTTTTTACCTCCCTCTTCTGTCTCCCCCTTCCAATCCGCTGCAAAAAAAATTTTTTTTTTCAGTCTGAAAAAAAGAATCTCTTTAAGAGCTCCTGGCTCCATGATCCCTTTCCCCATCACATTAAGTCTCCTTATTGTAATGATATTCTTGAGCCATGAGGTGGGAGCGAAAGAGAAAGGCAATCCCTAGTCGTAATAAACCTGATAGGCAATCACTTTATACGTGAACGGCTCTCTCTCTCTCTCTCTCTCTCTCTCTCTCTCTCTCTCTCTCTCTCGTCTCTCGTCCGGTCTCTCTCCTCTCCTCTCGTCTCTCTCTCTCTCTCTCTCTCTCTCTCTCTCTCTCTCTCTCTCTCTCTTAAAATACCTCGTGAGGTTTGAATAAGAAGTTTCCCAGAAATCGCTTGATAAGAACATATCAGAGTCAGAAACCATCTGGCAGAATAATATTTCTTCCTTTTGTATGAGAGTGCAATGTTCATTAGAAATGCCAACTTTATTCAGTTATGTTTTGAGGAAAAGGCTAAAGTTACCTGAGCAGTGGGAAAGAATATTTATCATTCCAGAAATAATATAGACATTTTCTTTTTCTTCTTTTCTGTTTTAAATGCTTTCTTTCTTCTGGTTAAAGCAACTGTCATCTCCTTATTGCAGAGATCTGGCGTGAGTTGAACCCTGGGAATTGTAACGTTCCTACATAAGATTTATGATTCGGAAAAAGAAAACGTGATATGCATAAGAATTATTTTTCATTTTTTTTTGGTAAATTTGTAATTATAGGTTGAGGTTATTTGTAAGAACAATAAAAAAGAAAAGAAAAATGTCATTGATGTTCCAGTATGAGTTTTTCAAGAAAAACTTAAAAGTATCAGTAAGTTTATATATTCATGTAAATGTCAAATGGAGTTTTTAATGGGAATATATGCAGAGCTTATTTCGTTCTCTGATTAGGAAAAACAGTATGATTTTGGCTGTAGCCGATATAAGAAAGTTCGTATTAAAATTATTTTAACTAGTGTTTGATGCAACAGTCAATAGAGTAAATTGTTTGTTTGAAACTATTTATTTGACAGAAGTCGTAACTTAAATAAACTTAAGGAAACAAATAAGTCAGTAATGAAAGTAACCAGAAGGTATAGGCTTACTGTTCCCAGTGCGAATTCGATAAGTTTTCATAAAAAATAATGATAAAGAACTTTCTGGTGTAGGATTATTTTTCCCGGTGAGAATTTGATAATGTTTCATTAAAAATAATAATACAAAGACTGTTTGTTGCATTAATTGAGGTTCATGAAGCACTAATATACTCGGTTTTTTCCCATCTGTCCACCCGCGTGTGGTGTTTGCGTATGGTAACACTGCGTCCCGGGCTTTAGATAGTTACATTTACTATGAGATTCAGGGTCTCTGTAACACGGTTTTTTGAACTTTGCTCCTTGTCAAAGCATCGGATGTAGCTGAAAGTCGACATATGTATATTTTACAACCACACACAAATTTTGTCAGCATTACCAATAACCTAAACCCGATAGTTTTAATTTTTATAGAGTAAAAATTATCTAGCCGACGCCATGGCCAATGATTACGAGCCAAGAGTCGAAAAACATTCATTACGTAAGCAAGGTAAACACCTTTTGACGTAAAGTTGCCCCGCTCTTCCACCAACTCCATCGGCTCTGAAACCCAAAGACTTTATGAATGGCGGAACGATACATAGATGTGGGTGGGGTATCAGTGCTAGCGTAGTAATACTACTGTAGCAGTAGTGCCGCAATAGTATAGCAGTAATATACATGAATTAAACGTTTAGGGCCAACTGCTGGGATCCTTGAGGATCATTTAGCACTTCTTACAACTACTCGAGAAATTAGTTTTTATAGCCAGAAGTTAAATTTTCTAATCCAACAATTCCCATGATAGCCTTCAGTGTTATCCTGAATTATAACGAGGCGAAAGTGGGTGGAGCCTCATGAAGTCATCATTCTGACGATAATTATTGGTGAAGGTTTAAAGCCAAAATACGGTACCGGCTATTTTTTTTTTTTTCAGTAAATAGGTAGATAGTCAATAAATAAAAATTCCTTGACATTGGATATAGCAGTTATCAAATCAAGCTTGTCTACTATGTTTTTGAAAATTACCAACTATTCCCTACATCTTGTCAATCTGATTGTGGCCTATAAAGTAGACTGTAATTTCTTAGGAAACTTATTTTGGGAGTTAGACTAATAATCGAAGTGTTTTTGTATTTATTAACATATTTTGTTGGTTTGTTCATTATGACAATTATCAGTGGAGAGGTTCCAGAGTTCATAAAGGTGTACTGCTTTGCTTGTATTTAAATTTGTATGTCATTGTTGCCAGAGGTTTAGCCTTCGTTACGTATAGCCAATCATCCACCGAGAAAGAGGGAAGAAATGCTGTCATGAGTTACGTAACGAGTGCGTTCGAAACCTTTTCTCTGAGTAAGTTGGCCCGTCTTCAAAAAAAGTCACTTTTACATTATAAGTACCAAATTTATTCAACCTACGTAATGCAGAATACAGTCAAAATTTATGTGTAGATATATGTATTCTGAATAAGCGTTATATTTATGAAATGCATAGATAAAAAGTTATTGCGAAAAAACCGTGTTACAGAGGCCCTGAATCTCATAGTAGCTTACATTCAAAAATAATAACAATATCCTATTTCGAATATTAACGGTGTAATTCGCATACAGTAAATTATTAAGACACTTTTCAGTTGCAAATGTACACCCAGATATCCTTTTATTTACCTAAAACTTACACATAGCGTAACTATTTAAAGCCCGGGACACAGTGTTACCATATATATTATATGCAAACACCACAGGCGGGTGGACAGATGGAAAAAAAACAGAGTATAGTACCATGGTCACTGATGCCAGTGAGATTTTGATGCTTTTCACATATCTGGAAGGTATGAATATTCTAGCATATAAAAAAATAGATAACTAAAAGCACGCGATAGACTATCTACTACGTAATTGTTATGAAATATTGTACCTCTGGTTCCGTGTCGAGTTCCTTGTATATATAGTCTTTGTAGCTGTACTGTTAGTTTTTTTTTTAATAACACCTTATGTAGTGAGTCAGTATCTGCAATCGTTAGTTTGTGATGAAAACTCTTAGTAATAGTGATCATTGTTTTGTATTGTTTATTTACTGATTATATATATATGTAATATATATATTTATATATATATATTATATATATATATATATATATATATATATATATATATAATATATATATATATATATTATATATAATATATTATTATTTATGTCACGTATTTTGTTTTCCTTTAGTTATTATGGGCGATCTTCCCTCTTTGTCTGTCGATTTCCTAAATGCACGTTAGTAGCCTAACGTGAAGCATTCAGTTAGGCTTACGTTACCCAATACCCGGGCCTAAGCCTGTGCACAAAAGACCCGTTAAGTAATCTGGGCAGGCATTTCATGTGGTCGCCCAAGTAGGCCTTGGATTCCAATATATTATTAACTGATTATATGAATGGGTGGGGAATAGAGTTCCCCTCCCTTACCTGGGAGAATTACCTGGGTTGATGTTGAAAAGGAATCGTGATTGGAGGATGTGGTGGTGCTTTTAGTTTTTTTTTTTTTGACCTCATCTCATTTATTATTATTATTTTATTATTATTATGATAATTATTTTTTGGCTGAAGCTGGCTGACCACATCGGACTTCTTCCAATATTTATTTTCGCTTTGAATACCCAGAACCATTAATGTTCAGAAGAAACTAGTTGTTATTTAAAAAAAATAAGATTGCAATGGAAGGTTATAAGGGTTAGAGAAAACGAAATCGGGTAGAGAGTTCCCAATATTTGTAAAAATAATACACGATTGCAATTCATAAAACAGTTATCATTTTCATGTTGCAATTCATAAAACAGTTATTATTTTCATCTTGTGTGTTTTCAGTGATGGTAGCTTTTCGTACTTTGCAAAGCCTGATTTGTTTATTTGACGTTTTTTAGAGCCAATGGTTGCTGTTCTACTGGTACGTCGGTGAATTTTAAGGTAAAAATAAACGGAATCAGATATTGCAGTGTTACCCTGTTCCTCCAGACGTAAACGGCTTTGGGGGGGGGGGGGGGGGGGGGGGGGGTCGTACAACGCGACGGCAACGCGTCTATGATAAAGCATTCTTATATCCAAGAAACCTCATGTAGTCGCTACCATTTTTGGCTCATAGACATTCACTGAGGACCTTTCCATTTTTGGAGATACGGTAGGAATTGATCAAACTGAACGGCATTATTTCAGCTTTGTGTATTGTCGGCGAATTATCGGGCATCCTCATTTTGATATAGGAATTACAAGAATTCTTCAGGTTTCCCTAATTTTAAAATGTCTTGTGTCGTGGATAGAGGTAATAGGTTTCTTTTCTTCTTACTCCCCCTTTTACACTAAGCAAACATTTCATATCAGCTGCTTCAAACGGCTAAATTTCAATCACATTCAACATCCACACTTCATTTCTTCAAAGGAGTGTTGGCCCATCAATAAATAACTTCACACATGACAACGTTGCCTTCCTTAGACGCACATCTTTGCTTCTATCCCTGTCTCGCTTATTTTGTGACTTTCCTCTTCTTTTATCCTATCATTTCCGTTGACATTTATTCGTAAATCTTTACGAATCAGTCGCTTCCATTTTCCCAACATCATATTGAAATTCATCTCTCTGTTGCATAGTTTCCTTTGTCTTCATGACGTTAGTCTGTTGCCCGTTCCGGCGATAGTGTACTGATAATAAAACCTACGTTTAGACTTGCCGTCGTCCAGGCCGGGGCCAGCCTCTTTGCAGACACCTTAATCTGATCTTAGGGATGATGTAACGTCCCTGTGTTTAGGACTTACCATCTCGACCCTCTCTTATATTACCTTAATTTTTTACGGTATGGCTATTACTCTGATGAATATAAATGTTTGGGATTGGAGAATACATATTACATTTTCTGTTATTAACGCAAAAGCGTTTATAACAGAAAGGAAAACATTCACTGAGCGGTGATAGCCGCAGCATCACCAGTGCCAAATTGTATGTCATTTTTTTTTTTTTTTTTTTTTTTTTGAAGGAATGGGCATTTGTTTGCCCGCGACGCTATGGCAGCGCTAATTAAACTGCGGCGCAAGTTGCCACAAACTAATTACCGGCGTAATTTATGAGCTGTCAGTGGAGTGGTTTGCAACACCACTTATTCTGAAGAGGCGGAAATAACCACCGAGCTTTTTTTAACGTTTTTTTATTTTTTATTTTTTATTTTTTTATTTTTCTGCAATAGATTTTGTGTTATCCAGTAAATTAAATGCTGGCTCTCTCGTTAAATTTTCATTTATATATTTTTTTGTACTGTTAGTGGTGCTGAAGGTATTCATGCTGTTGTATGTTCGTATTGATTTTGTTGCCTGGGCTTATGATACACATTTTGCTTTCGTAACTAATTGCATTCATACATACATACATACATACAGGTCGTCTCCTCCTTATAGTGAGGATTCCTGATACATACAATAAACATTACCTCTTCCCTAATCCAACGGCAGAAATAAGTAGAGCCCGTTTTCATAAATCCCTCATCATGTATATCTTTATACATCTAGAAAGAAAGCTTAGCGGTTGGGTGTCAAATCTTCTCACATATACCGTTACTCAGCTCATGTTGCGCGCATTCACTCGCTTCCTGAACATTGTTTCTACTCCGTTCTGGAGATCTAATACTTTATAGGGCTTCGTCTCCTCCTTCCTCACAAAAATTACTAATTATACGAAGGTTCTCTACAAATTATTGGTAGCGCCTCAGTGGTGTGGTCGTTATGGTCTTGGCCTGCCACCTCGGTGGCCCCGAGTCCGGTTCTCGGGCATTCCATTGAGGGGTTAGAGATGTGTATTTCTGGTGATAGAAGTTCACTCTCGACGTGGTTCGGAAGTCCCGTAAAGCCGTTGGTCCCGTTGCTGAATAACCACTGGTTCCATGCAACGTAAAAACACCATACAAACAAACAAACATACAAAATATTGGCCCTTCATTCTCCCACATGGCCAAACCACCTCAAAACGTTAACGACCCATCTTTTCACCTACGACGGCAACCTTGCACGACTTCATATCTCAACATTTCATATTTTTTTCAATCCATCTCACTGATTGCACTCAGGAAACAGATCTTCGGAGTAACTTAATTTTTTCTTTGTTTCTTTTGCAATTTTTTCTTGCATAGACTTCGGCACCCTCATTGCTTCTCTGTTCGTTGATTCACCTCTTCCATTATCGCACCATCATCCTTTGCGCTCATTGACTAAAACCTATACTAATCAACTGCTCCTTGTCTCTAACATTTCATATTGCAATTCATTGCCACCGCATCCTGGTCTCCATTCGTCTTTATGACCTTACTTTTGCTCACATTGTCACGTTCCTCTTCGTGCAAACGCTTTTAAACTCTCCCTCTTCAGTTTCAGTCACTACACCTCCATGAACACATTATCATCTCCAATCTTAGCCACTGCTCTCCTTTCCACACAACTGTACATCTACATATATTGTCCTTTCTTTGTAAATACTTATATTACTAATCCGTCCAGTAACCATGAGAACAACGCGTCCTGATGTAAGACCACGTTTAGTTTTAAATCAAGCCAGTCACCCTGTCGTCCATATATTCTAGCACACGCTTCGCTTTCATCATAAGAATTTTTATTGGGTCCCAGTGAGTTACAACTCTGTATTTCCTCTCCGTCAATTCCATCACAGGGTTTTTTATTCTTTCTTTCTTTATTAAGGTCACACGCCACTTACAGCTTTCCCCTCCCCTCGACTCTTAGATTCATCACAGAACTTTTATACTCTTATAATAGAGACTTGATTAGTATCCCCTGTTTTGTGTAAGTCCGCAATTATTTTCAGTATTAAGTCATGTCTGCTTGTGTTTGTATCCAGTTGATTTATAGATACTAATGTACTAATGTGTCTCTATGAAAGTGCTTATTTTCATTTGAAAATACTTTAAAACTGAGCTATTGCGGCTTGATGTTCATTAGGGTAACAACTACGTTTACATCGAGGATTAAAAATTGCGTACAAAAATTCCGTCCCATATTTGAAATTATAATTACAGTTACTGTTTCCCTATATAGGAACAGATAATAATAATAATAATAATAATAATAATAATAATAATAATAATAATAATAATAATAATAATAATAATGAATCAATAATCGGAAGAATTAGGAAAAATGCTTAAATGAGTCCCATAGCGCAGAATCCGGATCTATGTAGATTTATTTAAAAAGTAAAAAAAAAAAAAAATTGTTTTGTCCGTATGTCATCGATCCACAAAACAATTGAAATACGTGAACTTCTGTTTTCGAAGAAATCAAGATTCTTTTGTATACTATTTATGTACTAGGTCTAGGATCCTGTTGGGAAGCACAGTTGAAAATCACGTTGTAGTAGTGACTAAATATATTCATTAATAGAGTATTTATTTTTATGAAAGGGCAAAACAGAGAGAGTCTTGTGGCTCATAAAAAAAGACATTGTGTTATATGCAAGGACAACTATGCGTGAAACTCGATCTGTATGCTGTGGCTACGATATTACAGTGAGTGTATTAGGGGCATAACGTAAATATTGCAAAGTCCCATTCGTGTATTTGTGTTTTATATATATATATATATATATCATATATATATATATATATCATATATATATACATAATTATATATATATATATATAGATATATATATGATATATATATATATAATATATATATATATATATATATATATATATATGTTTGATTTTAAATCACGAAGAAATAAAAAAGTGATGATTATACGAACAAAGTTACGGCCACGAAGGAAAATTAAAACACCATGGATACTAAGTACTTTTGCCTTATTACCAAGACATGTTCACAGCAACTAAAGATATACAGAAGCAAGGACCTATCTAAATGGTGGGTACAAATCATAAGGGAATACAAGAAGGTCGGGAAGTCACAGAACGGTCAACAGATTAAAATCTTGGTAATAAGACGAAAGTTCTTAGCATCTCCGATGTTTCAATTTTCCTTTGTGGCTGTAACTTTGTTCATATACTTATATATATATATATATATATATATATATATATATATATATATATATATATATATATATTTTGTGTGTGTGTGTGTGTGTTTGTGTGTGTATTTAAATATAAATATGCAAACTATTTATTGTTTTTATATAAACCATTTCTCAAAACAGGAAGTATATATATATATATATATATATATATATATATATATATATATATATATATATATATAGAGAGAGAGAGAGAGACGAGAGAGAGAGAGAGAGATGGGAGGGGGACGAGAGAGAGAGAGAGAGACCGGTCACATCAACGCATAGTATAGCATCACTGGCGAATCTAGCAGGAAACCTCAACAATATTGGCTGCTTCTTCCACGTACATACTAGAAGGCTCACTGTTGCATCACTAGTCCCCTTACACACACTTCACCATAAACCTGTATCATCTACACAGACTGTCACCTCCTGGATATTAAGACTGCGGTAGTAGACGGAACTGTCTTTGACATCGCTGCTCTGGGATGTGTCCGTGGCTTTGAATATTAATGCATCGTCTCCCAAAGGAGTGGAACGTCCAGTGAAGGGATGCGAAGCTTTCGGTAAGAGGAATAGCCCCAACATAGCGGATGAGTCTTTCTTGGGAGTCAAAGTCAGCCGCATACGATCCTGTCAGTAGACGGCATAATTGAGTTATTGGTGCCCTTGGACGTGGCATACATATACCGCGTCCCAAGGAAGAGGGCGCCCGTTAATGAATGCCAGAAAAAAATTAGACATTATATACATATATTTCCCCGGTGTATTCGGATAAGTGAAGATGAAAGGGTTGGAGGGGCCTAAGTAGAATGGGAAAGCTATAACCAAATCCCTTTTTTAAATGTTTTAATCATCAGAACTAATAACAACCACAAATTCACTGTCTTCAGGAAAGCGACATTCTCTCTTTCATACATACATTTTTACAGATATCATGGAATTTCAGTTAAACTCAGCATAGCAAGGAACTTATTTCTTAGAGCCCTGAGAAGTTGCTCCCCAGATTTTGTTAACAAAGAACTTGAAACAATAAAAGATCAATTTATCTTGTTGAAATACCCCAAGCACATAACCCACAAACCCACAGAAAACAAAGAAAAGGAAAAATACACAAACAAAATCATAATCCCTCACGTGGATAATTTATGAGAGATCACACAAATCTTAGGTCCCTCCAACCCTTTCATCCTCATTTATCTGAATACACTGGGGAAATCCTTAATTAACGTTCAGTAGAAACCAGTTTTCAGAGACTTAGGGGTTTATGAGAACCCCTGTAGGGATTGTGATAAGTCTTATTATGGTTTCACTGGAAAATCTCTCTCAGAAAGATTAACTCAACATAAATGATCAGTGAAGATATGGACAACACAGTTTGGCAATTTTCCATCATATAAATAACACGAACCATACCATAGATTGGCACTCATCCTGAATTTTATACAAGAGCGGCTGTCGATACAAATGTCAGATGGTAGAATCTTCACTGATAAAACATGATAATAGGATCAACCTTTCCAGTGGAGCCTGGGACTCTGACCAGATAGACAATATCTTTCTTAAGGCAACAATGAAACGGATTAAGGCAATTAACATAACCATTGGCGGCTTAAGGGTGACCCCAGGCATAACCTAAAGGCATAACTCCCACTGCTTGATAAGGGTGGAAGTGAGTCCACCGAAATATAGTCCTTAGCTTTAAACCAGAGCGTTTTAATGGGCATTTTATATATATATATATATATATATATATATATATATATATATATATATATATATATATATTGTGTATGTGTGTATATTGTTTACCTTTTCGTCTATTATGTGTGAGGTGATTATACTGATTACAGGTTTTGCTTTCATTCTGTTTTTTAATGCTTTGTGTTTGTACGATAATCTTTGCATTTAAACAGACTTACGCATTTTTTATTTTGCTTACACTCACAATTACATCCATCTTTACTGACATTCTCAATCACATAATAATAAATTCGCATCTTACTCGCCTCCTTCCCCCTTTTATTTACGCGCTTTTTTAGGGTCTAGACATTTTAGAGAAATTGGTGTGAACTTGTTATTGATGTATTCATTAAATCTTTTTTTTTAGTTATTTATTTATTTATTTATTTTTTGGAATCGACTGGGCGCTTGCATTTGCGTGTGAGTTTGTGATCATTAGAGCTAATTCTGCACGGGTCTCATTTTGTCTTTTAAGAATGATTCCCAGTGTATGTTTCCCTGAAGGCATGAGTTATACGAGTGGTATCGAGACAAAGCTTCTTTCATATGATATCCATTACTTTCGTACTTTCTTCGCTACTTGTTGGAATAGATTTCCCTTATATGATTTTTTTTTCTATGTTCTGAAGTCGTTGCTTTTAGATGTATTATCTCTTTTTTCTGATTTCTTTATTCTCACAAGGTACTGATGAATTAAAAGGTTTTGATATTTCGATCTAAATTTGGCGTTATTTTTTTTAAAATGATATGTAATACTCTTGTCATTTCCGCCCATTATTCTCATAGCGCCCGCCTCACTGCATCTCGTCCTTCCCTTTCTTGTATTTTATAACTCTCTCTCTCTCTCTCTCTCTCTCTCTCTCTCTCTCTCTCTCTCTCTCTCTCTCTCTCTCTCTCTCTCTCTCTCTCTCTCTCTCTCACACACACACACTATACTATAGTTTATGATTGGTTGTGGGGTTGTTTTGTCAGTGAAGTTCATTCATAAACTTTTTTCATCGTTTTAACTGCTGAACTGAATATAACCGCTATGGCGGAAACTTTTGCAGCATTAGTCGCTTTATATATCTACAAAGAAGACTCATGAGCAGCTCATCTTTTAGTGTACTTTGCACATTCTTTCCCGCTCTCCAAGCACAAGTTTTCTGTTCTTCCTCACAAAATTTTCGATGGAGGCACCATTCCCAGTAACTTATTCTTTCTGTTATCCACGTCTTCAGTCCATTCCAAAAGAGGGACCCGTTGTTCCACCCTTGCTGAACTTTTTACAATGTGTGCATAGAATCTATGTAATTGTAATAACCACAATCCTCTCTTAGCTTCTCGAATTCCTCACTCTTTTGGGAATCGCTTGTTATTACAAAGACTGAGATGCAGATGCAAGAATTTTGAAGAAATTCTTACGTCCGTAACAGAATTCACCTGTAGCGGGTTAGTGCTGTTAGCGCACCTCACAGGATGCATTTTCCTATTCTTTTTCTGCCACCGTACTTTGCACCCTCCCCCAACACTTGCTTCAACGTTATTTTCTGTAATGAATGACTTCATAGGTCCTAGCGCATGGCCTTTGGCCACAGTTTGATATTCCATTCCATTCTGTAGCGGTATTCAAACTCGCATCCTGAGTATTAGAACGAGGTTGCATTACGGTGGTCAGGTCGCTAGCATGACCTCATTTTGATATTCAGGATGCGGGTTCGAATTCGGCCATGGAGGTCAATACTTCATCATATCTTGCACATGGATATCAGGCTTTGCAGTGACAACAGTATTCAAAAAGCGTGAAGAATTCGACATGTTAAGAAGGCATTGTGGTTTTGCAATATCTTTAAATCTCTATATTCTCCCACTTTCGTACTTTACAAGTAAAGCACAAGCAATTCATCTCGGTGGCTTCAATATTTTCTTTCAATTGCACAAAGTTCCTTTCTTATGTCTTCAATTCCCATTCCAGTACAATCCTCAATTCCTACCAACCGTTTGCAAAATTTCTGCTGTCTTCCTCGGTTCACGTCAATAACCTAGATGTTGTGACGCCAGTTTTAATAGACGCAATCAATCAATCAATCAATCCTCGGTTCACATTACCTCTGATATCCTACCGTTTTGTCTTACTTCTTTTCCCAAATATATTCCAGAGCCGAACACTTCATCGTTTCACTACTTTGTATGTTCTTTCGTGTTTATGTTTTACGTACTTACGCCAGCGAACTCTCCTGGGACGCATTTTTATGCTTTGTCGTTAATTATAAGTTTGATCATTATGCTGTCTCCTTTGGTGAACAGAGTGATTCATTATCCGCCTTTTGTTATGAGTTCAGAATTCGAACGCTTATCCTATTTTCTCCGCCGTTTACCAAGTGAATGATGTCCCTTCGATAATGACTCTAATTAGTATGGGGCGTTACCATAAATTTTTTGTTAGGGGGTCGCCGGTTGTTTTTGAAATGTGTGCATAGATACCCACCTATATATATAATATATGTATATATTTTAACTATATAAAGAGCAGGTATTTGTATTTCAGTATTTATACAGGTGATAGGTCGGCGATATCACCGGATAATTTCTACTGTGTTGGTCCCGAGCTCAAGCTATATATGAGCGCCTCAGTGACCTGATCGGTATGGTCTTGGCCTGCCACCTCGGTGGCCGCGAGTTCGATTCTCGGGCTTTCCATTGAGGGGTGAGAGATGTGTATTTTTGGTGATAGAAGTTCACTCTCGACGTGGTTCGGAAGTCACTTAAAGCCGTTGGTCCCGTTGCTGAATAACCACTGGTTCCATGCAACGTAAAAACACCATACAAACAAACAAACACAAACACAGTCTTCTTATAGGCCTACGAGCTACGGATTAGGATGGTCTGTGAGTCATCAGCAGCCATTTGTTTTGTTTCCCCTCATATCCTTCGTTAGTGGAGAGTCAGCTGGGGGTGCTGAATGTATTCATTTCAAGTCTCCAAGATTCTAGGACGTTCCAGGACCGTCCTTGCGCCTGCTACTCACTATTTACCTTTAAATTTTTATAAGGAGCATCCATTATTCAAAATCAGGGTAATAGATTTAGCCATCACTTGAAAGGTCCTCTGCATGCTAAAGATTTACGCGAAAAAGACCTTTAAGGATATAAGTGTTTTTTCCGATTATTTAGATGAAACCTTGTTATTGAATTAATTATCTTAATTTTTTTTGCCAATGGCTGTTTTTTTGTGTTTCTTATTATGTTGTCCCTATTAACTGTAGCCAATATTATATTAAGCATTATATTTTAGGTTTTTATGTATTTCATGCATTTAGATGATTTGGATTTTTATAATATTTCGGGTCTCCGTTAGTTTTGGTGTTGTAAATTTTCCATTGATTGATATTGTTGTATGCATTTGACAATACCAGCTGATATTTCATTTCTCTCTCTCTCCCTCTCTCGTTTTTTTTTTCTCTCTCTCTCTCTCTCAAACAGTAAAAAAGGTAAGTATTTATTTGTATTTAGATGAATATTAGGATTTTTCTAATTATTTCTGAAATATTTTTCAGCTTTTTCTCTTACATTAAAAGGGCAAGTCGTTGATTACTCTATAGTAGTCACTATAAAAAGGATTGAACATTATATTAAATTGAATGAATTTGAATGAAGTTTTACATTTTTATGTTTATTTATATTTTGGATAAATGGTGGATAATTTATGCCGTTTTGACACGATAATGAAATTTAAAAGCATTTATCCAGAGCGAGCATTGATGTATTTGCATTTTTGTTTGAATGGACCTTTAATTTAGTATTTTTTGTGATAATTAGGGGGATTTGTATTTATTTGCGCCTGGCAGTCTTTATTCGTGGTGCAATTACTTGTTTTGACAAAAAATTACAGGGTTTTTAACTTTTAATATTTTGATTGTGATTTTAATATTACTCTCTTTGCTGACTTCGGAGTCGTCACTGTGATTCATTGCTGTTTACAACTGATTCGTAAGAGGTGGTGCCTGATCCTGCATATTGAATTTACCAGTGAAGTTGATACCCTCCCGTGTCCATCACCCCCATAGATGGGCACGGGAACTTATTTTTCACAGGGGCCCGGCTTTCGTTTATGGTCACCCACCCCAGTCCTGTGAAGAGCCACTATTGTTCAAAATATCTGAGTGAGGAACGAGTCATGTAGTGAATTTCGTATGGCCTGGTGAGCGCCTCAATGGTGTGATCGGTATGGTCTTGGCCTGCCACCTCGGTGGCCACGAGTTTGAATCTCGGGCATTCCATTTAGGGGTTCGATATGTGTATTTCTGGTGATAGAAGTTCACTCTCGACGTGGTTCGGAAGTCACGTAAAGCCGTTGGTCCCGCTGGTTCCATTCAACGTAAAAACACCATACAAACAAACTTATGGCCTGGTAGCCAGACATGTAAACAATGACTTTACAAAAAAAAAAAAAATATTCCTGGTTATTTCTCTCATGCTTTCAGTATGTCCTCGTTTAATGTTCACAAACGTGCGCTTTTTTCTTTTTCCTCATTTTCTTCCCTTTCACACTAGTGACCCTGTCTCGTCCAGAATGGCATCCATAAAAGTAAATTATATTCTCCAGACATCGTAGGCCCAAATCGTGTCGCATAAACATGAAAAAGACCACCCAGAGAACACGTACCTTTGTCAGTGCTGAAAGAGAGCATCCAGTATTCATTTCTAGATCTTGGAGACACCTCTGAAATATCATTAATTCTTCATCAGTCCATTTCCCACTTATCCACGCAATTTTATCGTAATTATTAGATAACATTTTGTGGTATTATTTTCAGCAGCTATATTTCACCTGTTATTCTCCAACTCAGCTTTTGCTTCAAATAAAATAATGATCACTTACAGCTACTCCTCTTTTAACCGCTGGGTCGATCAACCTTTTCTACCTTTTATCTCTACAAATGTACAACTCTTTTCTCTATTTTTGTCTTTCTCTTATATGCCTACGAATATTCTATGCGTCTTCCCAAGCACTTATCTACAAGACTTTTTATTTTCGTTTACTCTAGGAACTTCGTATCTCCCAACAGTACCGTATCCTTGTTCTGTTATCTCATTTTGCATTTACATCACCTAACTCAATCGCCTTTTCATATTCTCCAAATCTACCCAGGCGCCGATTCACACTCCTACATCCAAGTTTGTTAGCAGCGGTTAAAACGATTTTAAGTTTATCGTCTCGTCCGCGTATGTGATGAGTAGTGAATGTCCATTAAATAGTAGTAGAGAGTGAAAGGCATGTACCGTAATGTTAAATAAACTTTGGTAATTTACACAATTACCGAAGCAAAGTTTAAGTAAGCGATGTTTATGGGAATGGCTTTGCCAGTTGCATGCTTTTTCAAAGAATTCAATCGATCAGATTTGTATGCATGTAATTACGTTGTTTGCTGTCAGGTATTCCATTCATTTGGGCACATGAGTTTGAGGCCAATCCTTTGTGTTTTCCTAATTGATCTCATTTAGATAACAGAATGAATTCCTTCCGGAATGACCGATATAATTATTCCGCAACAATATTAGTTTTAAAGTGGTAATTCTAACTGCTAATGATTGCGTTTTAATGCGATTTATGGGAGCTAATAACAGATTTAAATAATGCACCCCAGTAAATCCATTGTGAACCGTTGTGAGGTAAAACAAAGGTTTATCTTAGTAAAATTCCAATAAATTTGTCTGATCCTCTAGTCTACATTACCTAGATATAAAAGTAGGGTTTCCATGTGTATTTCTATTCCGTTTATAATTTTATATTTAGAGTCAATTTTAGATATTGTTGATAGCATTTATTTACAGTACGATTTATATTTTATGGCATTTTGATTCAAAGCATGAGTTCAAAATATATTTTTTATATTTTCTGTTTGCGATATGTGAAAATGAATGACAAAATAATGTTAACTTTTATAATACAAATTTATTCAGTAACTTTGATTAAATGCATGTGTTCAGTGTGTGTGAACATATTACGTAAACTGGTCCTTCTTCATTTATTCATTTTAGAGAATATTTTTCAATCTGGGATGACTGCTGTTGGTGAAATAAGCGATATTCTTTATTTGGAGGATTAATTTATAGAATAGAGGAACCACAGTGAAGAAGATATATATATATATATATATATATATATATATATATATATATATATATACATATATATATATATATATATATATATATATATATATATATATATATATATAATCTTCGTTGTTGTTTCACTATCCTGTATGTTAATTCTTTAAATAAAGAGTATTGCTTATTTCACCAACAAGTCTTCACAGAGGAAATGGTACAAGATTGAAAAATATTTTTTTTAACGAATAAGGGAACTTTTACTTGATGATAACGATGGTGATGATGATGGTGATGCTGCTGCAGAGACTGTGTAGGAGCGACGATTATCTGGTCGCATAACTGGAATAAATAAGTACATACATACATACATACATACACATATGTAAATATAATGTATGTTCAGTGTATGTGAACTTATTATTTATTCCAGTTATGCGACCACATAATCGTCGCTCCTACACAGTCTCTGCAGCAGCATCACCATCATCATCACCATCATCATCATCATCACTATCTGAATCATCATCGCCATCATCACCATCACCACCATCTCAATCATCACCACCATCATCATCATCACCACCATCAC
>NC_087202.1:77018692-77021192 GCF_015104395.2 Macrobrachium nipponense | reverse complement strand
TTATTATTATTATTTCCAACCTACACCAGTGAAAGGATTTTCAGGCCGAAAGAAGCATGTAAGAAAGAAATTGAACAAGGTGTGATCCGACCTCCAGCTTTTTCAGGATGCATGCAATATTTTCCCCTCACACATAAGTTATAAACAGATTCCTAACTTAACGTAAATTAAAACATGCTAAAATCTACGGACGAACAGAGCCTTGTTTCACCAACGAAAATATTAAAATAAATTCGCCCTATTTTTTTAGAAATAATTTTTCCGTGCTGCTTAACATGCATGTTATTTATTCTTTACGTTGTTATTTTAATAAATAAATCATAAATATCTTATCCTAAAATTCCTGTATGTTTAGCTAAATGCAAAACACTTTTTCGAACCTTTGTAGGCTCTTCCATAGACCTTTCCTACCCCAACAACAACAATAAAGTAGTTTGATGGCGTACTCCCCGAGTGAACGAAAACTCATTAGGTAAGTACAATAGGCATGCAGTAAACATGTTTGCTAGCAGACTACTTAGGACAAGGAAGATGAGGGCAGCTGGTGCCAGACGCCTTATCAGTCGCCGCTCCTTCTACAAACTTGTATGTCAGTTGTTCAGCTAATTCGTAAGGAAGAAGCTGGTAGCCCAATGATCTTTGTTGACGCTAGGTTAACTGGTGGGTGGCATGGTCGGGATTCGAACCACGAACCTTGGGAATACGACGCAAGGTCAACAATACAAACACATATTTATATATGATTATGCATATATATATATATATATTAATCGGCACACACACATATCTATATATATATATATATATATATATATCTATATATATATAGGTATATATAATAATATAATATATATATATTATAGGTAGATATAGATATAGATGTGTGTGTGCGTGCGCGCGCGCGTGCTGGGGTGTTCGGACCAGTATCTGTAATTTATTATGCATTTACCTTTACACATTCCACATGCCTTTTATGTTATAATGCCTTTTTAAACTGCTGTTTTAATTATGTACTCGTCTTGACTGTAGTAGTAATCTTTAATAGTAATGATTGTAGCGAAGTTCATTGCTTTCGTTTTAAAGGAGCGTGCTGAGTTCAAAGGTTGGTAGATTCACGTGGGAGGATGAATAGCTGATCACTGCCCCTCTCTCTTTTGTGAAAGATAACGTCCAACAGTTTAATTGCCCATTATGTCACATACTGCGCCAGGTTTTCTGTAACAGTGCATAGAAGAAGAATCTGAAAGACCTGCTTGTATGTAGGCTTTCTAAACTCTTTCAGTAATGAACCCTTTGAATTCAGCCCCCGATTCGAAAAATTATAAGCGCAGCCTTTTGTGATTTCAGACGGAGATCTGAATTCAAGAGCCCTCTTTCCCTTGTTGGCTGTGTTGCCTGTGATAAAACCATGATTTTTTGCTCTAATTTATAAGAACCAAGATTAAAGCTTTTTATTTTCGAAGCAAGTGTCCTTAGAATTGAATGTCATTGTTTTGACTAAGAGAACAGTACCATAGAAAAGAATAGTGTTATATAGACGTAAATGATTGAAATAAGAGAAAAGTATCATAGAGAAGAATAGTGTTAGATGTACGTAAAAAATGAAAGGCTAAAACAGCAGGTACTAATCACTGTGGGTAAATTGTAGATATTGCTGTGACTGAGAATCCTTATCAGTTGACTGATAACGTTTTAGGAGGCGTCTCTGCACTCGAATGCTCGAGCTATCGGTATCCGGTGGGTTTTTCTGTACTTAAAAAAAAGTTGTCAATTACTTTATCAGAAAACGACGGAAATCATCTGTTGTTGTGAGCTTATACCTTTCAAGAAGAAAATGAACCCACGGCCTTTCTCTATAACTCGTTGTTTTTATGGATTATTATTATTTTTTTTTCTTTTTTTTACACGTTTGGTCATTCAGTGGAAGCTTGTATAGCAGGTAATAGATTTTGGGTTTGTTTTGAATGGTAATGATGAGAAACGCAGCGTGAATCCGCATAGAAATAATTTATGTTTATAACAACTATCAACTTACAGGCAGTGATTTCACGTTTGTCCTTGCCGCCATCCAAACTGAAAAGAAAGAGATACAATTAGAAGATTATCACATTGTAAAACCAACATGTGAGCATTATTACATGTATTCAGAATGAAGTTTCATCTTATTTTTTATGAATATAATTTCATATCTGACTCGGGAGGATGATGCTGTTAAACAGGATGTCCGAACTTTTCCTGAGCAACGAATCCACAGGATGAAGTCACTAGCAACAATACTTTCGCGATTATAAAATGATGTTTACGTAACAATCGAAATCGCTTATAGGCATTAGGCGATCGCCATTTCCTTAACGGAGGTTGTCGCTGTTGTAACCTATCAGTTTGGTAGAACTGACAGTCGACAAACTAGATAGGCGACAAACAAAGGTCTTTTATCTGGACACCATTGTATTTTAAACGACGTAGTCGCGTGCCAGTGTCCTGATCTGTATTTTAATGC
>NC_087202.1:76966192-77013692 GCF_015104395.2 Macrobrachium nipponense | reverse complement strand
ATATGATATGGTACCCACACTACCAAAAGGATATTGCACAAAAAGAGTGAACAAAGGTCCTTTACAGCTAGAATAGAAGAAATTAAGGATCTTGACTACTGGGAAAGACTACAGTTTTTAAAATTATATATATTAAAAGAAGAAATTAATGTGTCGGTGAATTACGCTGTATCACCTTTCCTGGCTTGGAGACAGAGAGCACCTAGTGGTAGCCTTCTTTGAAATGAAGCAATTTGATGAGTATGCATTTGTGAGGCCGATGCCTGTTCAATCAGTTGCTATGGGGATCTTAGGGTGTGGCTGATGTATACATCCATTTGTGCGTGCAATGATGGATCCAACTGCTCGAGACACTTAAGAGAAAGCACACATTCTTTCAAGATGAGGAGGGAGACAGTTTGGAGGTCTTCAGGTGCTGGTACAGACCCATCAAAAAAGGTATGGCACATATTTAAATGACTTAGGAACAGTTGCCTTTGAAGAGAGAGAAGTGTGAAGTGTATACATTTATTTAACATTATGTGGTGGGGAATATAATGGATATGTCTCTTTGTTTCAGATGGGTCCCATGTCATTATTCTAGAGACAGTATTCTCTAAGTTTGACTATCGAAATGTAGTAGTTGACAATTTGAGATTTTGGGGTGATTACTTAGACTAATTCAGGAGGGTAGAATGACAATTTACAGTTCTTTTGTGGGTCAGACTGAGTACTTAAATATGACCTTTTTTAATTACTTTGTTCCATTTTATGTTAATCTAGTTTGGGAAATGAATAGCATATTTTTTTATTACGTGAACTCATTAGCCTAGTTTGATATTGCTTGCAGGAGAGGCCGGCTAGCTACTAAAAGGTAAGAGTTGCCACTTATGTAGTTTTGATAGGGGGTTAATATATAGTCTAGAAAGGAGAAGAGGACGCTACATGATAATACAGGCATGGAAACAGATAGAAGGAATTGCCGAAAACATCATGGAGCTAAAAATATCAGAAAGAGCAAGCAGAGGTAGATTAATAGTGCCCAAAACTATACCAGGAAAACTAAGGAAAGCATACAGGACATTAATCCACTATGCACCAGCATCGACAATGCAATAGCTATTCAATGCGTTGCCAGCTCATCTGAGGAATATATGAGGAGTGAGCGTATATGTGTTTAAGAATAAGCTCGACAAATATCTAAGCTGCATCCCAGACCATCCAAGATTGGAAGATGCAAAATATACCGGAAGATGCATTAGCAATTCTCTGGTAGACATGAGAGTTGCCTCACGCTGAGGGACCTGTGGCAGCCTGAACAAGATGTAAGTTCTGTAAGGTAAGGTAAGGTCTCTCTCTCTCTCTCTCTCTCTCTCTCTCTCTCTCTCGTCTGATTCAGTCTCCTCTTATGATGTAAGAGGGTGTCAGTGAGCCTTGCCCAGTACAAGGCACTGATGGGCTTTCGTAGCGTTCCTTTTGGTCCTAACTACTTTCCTTCCTGCCTTTTAATTTCCATCCGTCCTGTTAGTGATCTTTCCACCAATCTACCATACTTCAGTTTTCATCTTTCATTTAAAAAGAAAGTTATCTTTTTAAAGATCTAGGAATTGGCGGCCTGGTTAGTTATTATCGATAGTTCCAAACAAGACGGAATGAGTGAGACTTCTCCTTTAGTGAAGAGATGTTAGCAGGAACATATTAGAACTAGATCCAGTGCATTTCCACTTAAGGTAGATTCTTGGGTGAGCCCTATGCTTACGATACGTTGGTTTGGCGGCCGCTGATTGGCTGGGAGATGCCTACCTCCCGGCACCAGCCAATCAGCGGCCGCCAAACAAACGTCTAGTAAGCATAGGGCTCATCCAAGAATCTACCTTAAGTGAACCAGCTTGTTGATTGGAGACGATCAGAATGATGACGGCATTGCAGTGGTGCCAAGGTGATCAGTAGTGTCTGTGAGTCAAATCAGCCTCTGAACAATGTCGAAGTCTCAACGTAAGACAAGCCACAAGCAGTAAATAAGCATTTAGTAGTTAGCGACTGCGGTGGTCTCAACCGGGGTTAAATAGGCGTGTGGCTAGCAACATCATCACCAGAATATTAGTTTAAATGCGAAAGTTTTGATCTTGGTGATTTCTTTTAACTTTTGCCTTACGTGTTTTAGAATAATTTGCTCATTTTATGTCATAATTACTTTAATCCAAACTGGCAAATATTGCATATAATACTAATAGGTTTTTATGATCTTCGTGTATTTGAAGATGCATTTGCTGAGTATAAGGAGATAGTAATAATCTGCAAAATGATGAGGATAATAGCGATAACTAAGGCGACAGGAAACATAGACCAAAAATCTCTTTTTAGCAAAAAATGATAATCATGGTGACAGGAGATAGAGCGATGTATTTCAAAAGTGATAAAAATGGGATTAGATATTATAATAAGAAATGCAATACAGTGTACACTTCAAGAAAATGATAGATGTCGGTAACAACAACATGAGCATTGATAACAAACGTGTCATCGGCAACGATGCCGATAACAATGATAAAAGGACCTGGCGTCGGGGCGCGATGGATGGAGATGACGTGTGTAGCGGGAAGTGTTTGATAAGCTTCCCCAGTGGCCAGTGAAATGCGACCACTCAGTCAGTTCAACTTCAGTTACCCAGCGGTGGTGTGAGTGAGCGGAGGGCGCTATACGACATCTTTTCCCAAACTTGTTAGATATTCGTCTTTTCTTTTTCATTTTTTTTTTTAACTTTCATCTGATTCTTCCGTGTCAATTATTTGTGTTGCGAGTGGTTTCTATGGTGCTCTTTTTTATTTATTTATTTATTTTAAGATGTGTTTTTTTAATGTTGACGTTAATGAATAAGGATTCGGTGTAAATTGGATGCACCAGGTTATGTACTTATTCCATGCATAGTATATATTCAGTTTCTCTTAATGAGTTTGTGCCACGATTGGTGTTTTTAAAGAGCAATTTTGTGTGAAGACGATGGTGCCTGATTAATTTCATATTCCATGCCTGATGCTGAGGCTGACATTTTTTTTTTTCTTATGAATAAAGGAGTGGAGTAAGAAATCGGACAGTGAGGAGTAACCCGGTAAGCGTGTATTGCTTCGATGGTCTTCAAGTGATTAATTTTCCGAAGTGCTTCTTTTCCAGGATACTTGCGCTTGGTAACAAGCGCCTACTGTGATGGTGCTAGCAATGCAGTCATCCTAGGTTTGCTATTAGCACTGTTACAAATTCATGTGATTGACAAGTCTTTTATATTGATTCCACATTGGTCTGCATTAATCGCTAATAAATCATCCTTGATTAGTGTTCTTTTCAGTTGTGTTTATGAATGTATATATATATATATATATATATATATATATATATATATATAATATATATATATATATATTATATATATTAATCGCTAATAAACCATCCTTGTTTAGTGTTCTTTTCAGTTGTGTTTATGAATATATATATATATATATATATATATATATATATATATATATATATATATATATATATATATATATATGTAGTGTGTATGTATGTAGTATGTATGTATGTATGTATGTATGTATTACAAGAAATTTTCTTACGATGCGGTTGCTTTCATATGTTGTAGTTCACAATAAATGTTTATAACAAAACACCATGATAATCTGATAATTAGTGAATATAATATTAGGTGGCACTATCATAGGCAGATATAACTGCGATTACCTGTTGATGAAAGGATCTGTGCATTCGTATGTAATCATTTTATCATGTTTCAGTCACTTCCCCATTCATACATGAAGTGCTTCATCTGTGCAGGTATTTTCTTATGAGAAGTTTTAATCCTTTCTAGTTAAAAAAAAAAAAAAAAAAAAAAAAGCTTGTTTCCATGCAGTTGTGGATGCTTCATGTGAGCGTGTGAGCTCCAAAACTAACAACTTGTGCCTTGTCATTACAGAAATATTCTATCGATCTTTTGTCATTTCGTCAACAATTTTCGTAGAGGTAGTCTTGTTGTTGCTGCTTGTTCTCGGAGACTACCCCTCCCCTCCCTCCCTCCCCCCTCCACCCTTTCATACTTACTCTTTTTCCCACCATCTCGACTGCTCTCCTGAGGAGCCTGAAGGATAGTCCTGCTCTTCATTCATGCATCCTCAAAGGATTCTTCAGCCCAGGATTTCTCACATTTACTCCTTTTAACGTAAAATTCATCGTATTAGTCGATTCGGAGAGTATTCCTTTTCCTTTCCTGTCAGACTTGAGATCACAGGAAAAAAAAAAAGTGGGGGGGACGGGGTTGGCCAAGGAAGGGGAAAGCCAAGCTGCGAGGTAGACAGCAAGAAAATTAGGCTTAACTGCAGCAAGACCCTTTGGGAAAAAGACGTAAAAGAAAGTGAGTGACAAAGTGTCAATAAAAATGATGACAAAGCCAAGTAAGTTATTAATTAAAGATCAGCGGTTTAATATTTTAAGGTGCAATACCTCTCAGTATCACCTGACATGCAGACCACAACCGTCCACGTTATGTGATAGGTTAGTAGGTCTGGCGTTTCTCTATTCGGTTACGTCTTTTTTTTCTCTCTCTCTTACCACAATTTGGAATTCGGCATCTCAATCCATTTTATATTTTAGTTTTTTGTTAAGAAGCCGTATTTTTTTTCCTTTCGCAAAAGGCTGCGCGCGTTCATTTTATTTGTTTTTTTTTTCGTGTATCATATCAGCACAGGAAATCACAAGGAATATTTTTAAAAAGTGGAACTAATTGGCAACGCGTGAATGTATGAGAAATTAACACGATTAAGAAGAACATGAGAATTGTCCAGTTAGGCAAAACTACTCTGGGAAATGATAAGAAAAATCAAGCTCTCTTTGAAGACAAAAAAGTTCTGGTTCGAAAGCACTACTAGTATTGCATAAGATAATTCAGATCATATGCCATAAATTGGAGAGAGAGAGAGAGAGATACCGAAGGGAGAGAGAGATAGAGAGAGGATCGAGAGGAGAGAGCGAGAGAGAGGAGAACGAGGGGAGGAGAGAGGAGGAGGGGAGAGAGAGAGACAGTTAGGAGATGGAAAGAGGGAGGTAGAGAAGAGTGCAGGCGGGAGACGGAGAGACGAGAGAAGGGAGAGACGAGGGAGACGAGAGAGAGAGAGAGAGAGAGAGAGAGAGAGAGAGAGATTATTGCAGGATAAGATCACTGAAAGTAAAACACGGGAAATCATTAAGATAAAATGAGGTCAATAGTAGGACCAAGTTCATTACGTGCAAAAAGTAGTAAATAGATAATTCTTCAAGTGAAGAACTGAAGAAAATAAAACAAGTCACGTAATCACTTTCGTGCGTTAACATTAGCTTGCTAATTATAATTAGTAGTTTTTCTCTTATGAAACACTCGTTTCGATCAAGTAATTATTCATATATCTTTGTGAATGAAGTTTATACCATGACTGAATTTCTCGTCCAGCTGCCGGCTAACAGACATTGGTCATCGGGTAGGGACAGTGCCACAAAAAAAAAATAATAATAATATAATAAATAAATAAACTAATTATTAGTACATAAGAAAATAAATAAATTAATTAATTAATCAAAAAAGGAGTCCAGGAACGTAATTTCTGTTTGTGGAAACAAGGAAATACCCAAAAGAAAAGAAATAGTTTATATTAATGTAGAAAAGGATAAGAGGAAATACAATTACAGCCAACATTCAAATAAACGTGTAAGAATAAATAGACAATTAAGAAAGGTGTCAAACGAAGTATTGCAGAAGATGATAGGTTTTCTTATTTCGTCGATAGATCAAGATTATATACAATTGCATTTGGGGGTAGTTTGTTTGCGAGTCTAAATGTTGACGGGAATTCTTATGTAAAGGCTCGAGATCATTCATTCGTGTTGTATTACAAGGGGATTCTTTGTATTTTCGTTTAGGAGGAAAGCCCTTTCATTGTGGATTTAAATAAAAAAACTGGATGTGCTTTGACTGGCAAAAACTTTGCAAAGTACGAGTCGTGTTAAATGAAGAGGGATTGAGGTGTGTTCATTAAGCATTGTAGTGGTATAGTTATTCAAAAGTGAGCAATCCTAAAGACCAGTAACTTGAAAAGCAAGCCTTCAGACTTGAATGTCCACTTGTGTGAAAAGATTGAAAGGAGAAAAACACAATAACAAATGAATGAAGTTGGATGAACAAAGCGGATAAACTTGTGCTTACGTTGAAGGTAATTGAAGAAATGTGTTATGTGGCTTTGCAGCCTGAAAGGAAATCTTCGTAGATGAGTCACGGCGTTTAAAGGTTAGCCATTGCTTTGATGGGATTTTACGTGACTGTGGTTGAAATGTAGAAAATATTGCTTTCGATGCGTAATGTTCAAAGGAATCTACATGACTGTACCTGTCTGCTTACAGAATATTCATTCTTCGATACTTAAAACATCATTGATATGGTGTAGAGTTGAATATCATGATACTTTATCATTGACTTCTAGGATAGTTTTCATGCTTGGACAGGCATTTAACGAAAAGGAATCGTTATAAAGACTGATTTAGTTATCAAAATATGTTTTAGTGAATCTTCTTGGAAAACAAAACAATCAGTTTGATTTCATCTTTATTGAGAAAAAAATGTGATTTCATTTTTATTAGGAGAAAAATAAATTGGACGACTGGAAACTTCTTGTTTCTTCATATTGATTAATAGGGATAATCGCTGGATTCGTGTAGATTACAGTTTTGTTCCCAGAACTTGGCCTGGCTGACATCATAGACAAAACCTGATTATACGTGGCAGTTCTTTCATGAATTCGATTCTCGGGCATTCCGTTGAGGTGTGAGTGATGTGTATATCTGGTGATAGAAGTTCACTCTCGTCGTGGTTCGGAAGTCACGTAAAGCCGCTGGTCCCGTTGCTGATTAACCACTGGTTCCATGCAACATAAAAACACCATACAAACAAACAAATTTTTTTATGAATTGCCTACAGATCTGAGAGAAATTTACAAGAATAACGATTGCAATAACGGAACCGTAAATACGTGCCGGACTGAGTGAACAAATTAGACGCAAAGCAGTTAACTTGGATGGTGTTATCCCCCACACTTAGGTGTAGAGGAATAATATAATAATAATAATAATAATAATAATAATAATAATAATAATAATAATAATAATAATTATAATAATAGACATTGCTTGTCCATGTTAAATTTGAATTCGTCGAGAGAACAGAGAAGTAAAGAGAATCTCTCCCCTCTACAATAGTTTGATAGAGTACATATTATGGAGTCCTTTTCCGAAGAGAAGATTACCCTGTATTCATGAATATTTGAAGAAAATTGTTAAATTTACCTGCCGACAGATGTAAATAGACAGGGAATCTTGATTCTCTTCATGATTGGAATGCATTTGTTATTTTATTTGCCAGAAGGAGAAATTAAAAAAAAATACGATTTATTAATAAATGGAGATTTATGTCTTTTAGAACGAGAGAGGGACGGAAAAAACTACCAGGTGTTACCAAGTCGAAAGTCTATGGAGGAAGAAGGAGAGAGAGAAGAGAGAAGGAGGGCGACGTTGAGAGAGACGAGAGAGAGAGAGAGAGATCGAGAGAGAGCGAGAGAGAGAAAAAACTACCAGGTGTTACCAAGTCGAAAGTTCTTATGAGAGAGAGAGAGAGAGAGAGAGAGAGAGAGAGAGAGAGCTTGCTCTCGACTTCTTTCATGGATCTTAGAAAGCTTCGTGTAGTGGATCAAGGCTCTCAGGCTAAGCTGAGGCTAAATGGAATAAACGCCCTTTTGATGGTGAAGTAATTATGATGATGGACTTGTGGCAAGACTGACAGTGACTTACGGATTAGGGTAACATTAATAATGGTGATGTAAATGACGTCTTCAAAGAAGGTGGTTTTAGTTCAGGGCTGTCATAATATAATATTGCATCGTTAACATGTACCTTTGCAGCGCCGATAATATTAGTTTGCAGCAGCCTCAAGAAAAGGATTAAACGAGTAATTTGGCTTAAACCTATCATTGTATCGGGTTTAAACTTGTTCCCTGGCCTGTTTGTTTTTGTTTGTATGATGTTTTTACGTTGCATGGAACCAATGGTTATTCAGCAACAGGACCAACGGCTTTACGTGACTTCCGAACCACGTCGAGAGTGAACTTCTAACACCAAAAATGCACATCTCTCACCCCTCAGTGGAATGCCCGAGAATGAAACTCACAGCCACCGAGGTGGCAGGCCAAGACCATACCGATCACGCCACAGAGGCGCTTGGCGATTTGGCTTGTTCTTCTTGCTATATGCTTTCATTATGTGGCATTCTCTTCCTTTTCTTGCTTTCTTCCCTTTTTGAATGCGTGTGTCAATAGAAGCTCATTAACAAATACTGTGCAACGGGCAGTGTCCATGCTTAATTTTTGGGGTTCGTATGACGCTGCGACCTCACCAACCCAAAACGTAATTTTGTGTATAAAAAAAAAAAAATATGTGAGCTCGCTTCATCTCTTTCTTCCCTTCCTCTCGGTTATCGATCAAGACGTCCGGTTTCAACGTTACGACTTCCGCCTCCCTAGAACTTTTGTTTACATGCAAGTCTTAATCGTACCCTTCGCTCAATTTTTTTCGCTTCTCTCATATAAACGATTCTGGAACCTGTAAAACTGTCTTAGTAGCAGAACTCTCTCTCTCTCTCTCTCTCTCTCTCTCTATATCTATATATATATATATATATATATATATATATATATATATATATATATATGCATTAATCTACAAATGTCCTTTAATAATCAATTCGCTCTATCTCGGAATTAATATATTTTCGTAAGTGTTAACCAAAGGGGAAATTTTTAGTTGATAATAGTTTCGTCTTCTCGTAGGTTCGAACCAGCTCCTAGCGGACAGAGGAGAAATCAGGACTTCAGTGAGGTTATCGACTCGGCCAACAATTACATGTATATGAAAGGCAGCGATGTGATAAAAAATTTATGTATATATGTATGTATACATGAGATATACATACACATACATACACATACATACATACATACATGTCAAGGACTAACCCTAAATGCATAAACTTACGCAGCTTCAGCCTCTTCATATACGTGCATCGGATGCCTATCAGCAGTACGTCGACTGCCTTTACGTGCTGTGCATCGTACTTCTCCATTTGCACATTCTATCTGGTTTGATTACAGTTTAATTACAGTCAGTTCATTCTCGGTTCTATTCATTCCTCTCCATTATTTACTTACGATTCACAAAAAGTTTTTTTTTATCTCTCATCCTTCATCCTCTCCACGTAATCAGACCACCTCAAATTACATTGATATAACTTTTCATTTATTTTTACCACTTTACTGCATCTACAATTTTCACCCTTTGAACTCTACTTACGTCGCATATATTAGGAAAATACTATTATTTTAACAAGGGTTTTTTCACCTCATTCATTTAACACCCTCACTTTACTTCCATAAAGAAGAGTTGGTTCAGGAATCATCTCATACATTCAGGAATTCTTCATTTCCTTAGCTTTTGCAGATGTTGTGTACCGGTAGATACAGTCTTAAAGTTGTGAGTGTCTTTTACTGAAAGTCAATCTTTGCTCACCATACTCTGACCAGTAATGCTTGAAATGAATTCAGTTGTAAAAACAACTGTGTCTTTTTCCATCCCTTTTACTGCGAAGAGAAGCAGAAGACAAGGAAATGATGCGTTGCGAGAACATGGACCTTCACTTTGCATTATTAAAACTGCGATTTCATCTCATGAAAGCATTTAGTAAGAAATAAGTTCTTGAATGAATTACTGTTCCGCACTTTAGTCATCATATACAGCTCTGTTCAAAGCCGTAAATATAACGGTATTTGTGTATATACAAATTCATGCAAGAATACTATATTTGAAAGTTGTTCACTAGCTTGCAATCAAGCAGAAATCGCAAAATAAAGCCTTTCCTGTGTAAACAAATATAAAAGGCTTTTTGTTGTCTTGTGGTTATATAAAAGGGATCATGTCAAGATTAGCGAACCCACTATTTTTCAAGACATTGTTATACCACTTTGGTTTATATATATATATATATATATATATATATATATATATATATATATATATATATATATATATATATATATATATACAATATATTTACATCATATATATATACACATACATATATACATATATAGTATGTATTTGTTGCATATACGTATATATGTATATATATAAATATATAAATCAGTAGTATAATATTGTATTGAAAAATAGTGGGTTCGCTAATCTTGACATGTTCTCATGAAACAAATGATATATGTCCCATCACGAATATACAGAAACAGAAAAAATAAAACCATGTTGATACGGTTTGAGAGATTGACGAGAATGAATTAGAGTACTGTCTTAAGAAAACTTTAAATAGTAAAAAAGACTGTATAGTTCGAAAGCCTCTGTAGGAAATGGGAGATGAAAACGTAAAAACTGCTTGCTAGAGTGATTGGCAAAGGTTTAAAACACACACACACACACACACACACACAGGCAGGCTTCAGTTTGGGTGCATGAAATGGCTAATACTCTGTTGCTGGGCAGGAGGTTCGTCTTTGATTCTGAAGTTTGTGGATGACCTGTCAAAGACTACTTTTTTCCTCTCTTCCTGTTGAACTAACTCACTAGGAGAAACGGGTATTTGGTGACAAAAGATATTTCTCTCTCTCTCGTCTCTCTCCTTCTCTCTCTCGCTTCTCTCTCTCTCTCTCTCCCCCCTCTCTCCTCTCTACACACACACACAACACACACACACCACACACACACACACACACACACACACACCAAACATAATATATATATATATATATATTATATATATATATATAAAATTGTATTGGTTACCTGTCCAATTGTTCCTTCTAAGTGGGAAACAGCTAATGGGTGACAGAAAATTAAAATGTTATACATATCTTTCTATCAATCAATCAATATATATGTATATGTAATATATATATATATATATATATATATATATATATATATATATATATATATAGTATATATTTCAATGCAAATCTGAAATTGATTACATTACATTTGAAGAAGAAGTTATTTACCGTGCCATATCTTTTGTGTGCGGAACATGAACGTAACCCTCGCGATAGATAAGCCAAGACAAATGCTGCCTTTCGAAAAGACCGTCTGTAATCCTAGGAGAGATATGTGAAATATCTTTTCATTCTTAATATCTTCTCCGCCTTATCTCTTTCAGAGAGAAGAATTGTGGAGTCATTACTTGATCTGTCGTATTCTGCAACAAATACCAATCTCGCTCGTGCTCACATGGTGGGATTCCTTTCGTCCACGCGCTCTTTTATTTTATTATTATTATTATTATTATTGTTATTATTATTTTATTATTATTATTATTATTATTATTTTGAGTTAAGATGATGGCAGCATCAGTGGAATTGATTTTATATATGGTCTTTTCAATTCTTCTTATTATTCTCTTCTCATCAGGGCTGATATTTGCTAATAGCTGGCCGATGTTCATATCTCGGTGAAAGAAATGTTTTCTAAAAATAATAATTTATTGAAATGATAACAAAAGTGGTTAACAAATCTTAGTCTAAGGGCGTAAGATTTGTTAACCACTTTTGTTATCATTTCAATAAATTATTATTTTTAGAAAACATTTCTTTCACCGAGATATGAACATCGGCCAGCTATTAGCAAATATCAGCCCTGATGAGAAGAGAATAATAAGAAGAATTGAAAAGACCATATATAAAATCAATTCCACTGATGCTGCCATCATCTTTAACAAAACATGTTTGAGAGAGGGTCTCCTACCTTCATATATTTTATTATTATTATTATTATTATTATTATTATTATTATTATTATTATTATTATTATTATTATTATTATTATTATTATTTTTATTATTATTATTATTATTTCTTTTTTTTACCTCAGCCAATTGTCATTTTTCTTTTAGTAAATTACTGTACAGTGAAACAAAACGAGGCCCGGAAATACGACAGTGAATTATTTAATTTTATGGAAGTTCTTATAAGTACATGTGCATGAACGTTATAAGGCGACTGTTGTTGGTGACACTATATTGTTAATATTTGACGTTAGTATGATTAAAATTTATTGTTGTAAGCCTGTCTAAAGGCACAGGCTTCACCAACAATATTATCATCCTACGCCATTAATACCAAATTAGTTACCACTAATTCTGATTCGGAGTAGCAAAATTATTACCCTGTTTGGTTCGTACTCAGCTCTCTCTCTCTCTCTCTCTCTCTCTCTCTCTCTCTCTCTGTATATATATATATATATCAAAGATATTATTATATATATAGAAGAGAGAGAGAGAGAGAGGAGAGAGAGGAGAGAGAGAGAGAGAGCTGAGTACGAACCAAACAGGGTATTAATTTTGCTACTCCAGAATCAGAATTAGTGGTAACTAATTTGGTATTAAGCGTAGTGATGATATTGTTGTAAGCCTGTCTTTAGACCAAGGCTCACAACAAATATTTATCATCTACGTCAAATATTAACAATATAGTGTCACCAACAACAGTCGCCTTATAACGTTCATGCACATGTACTTATAAGAACTTCCATAAAATTAAATAATTCACTGTCGTATTTCCGGGCCTCGTTTTGTTTCACTGTACAGTAAATTTACAAGAAAAATGACAATTGGCTGAGGTAAAAAAAAAGAAATATAATAATAATAATAATAATAATAATAATAATAATAATAATAATAATAATAATAATAATAATAATAATAATAATAATAATAATAATAATATATGAAGGTAGGAGACCCTCTCTCAAACATGTTTTGTTAAAGATGATGGCAGCATCAGTGGAATTGATTTTATATATGGTCTTTTCAATTCTTCTTATTATTCTCTTCTCATCAGGGCTGATATTTGCTAATAGCTGGCCGAATGTTCATATCTCGGTGTGAAAGAAATGTTTTCTAAAATAATAATTTATTGAAATGATAACAAAAGTGGTTAACAAATCTTAGTCTAAGGCGTAAGATTTGTTTAACCACTTTTGTTATCATTTCAATAAATTATTATTTTTATTATTATTTATCATTATTATTATTATATTAAAAATAATTGCACAATTCACAGAATTGATTTTATACAAAATTCTTTCAATTCTCTCATGATTTGCCAGAAATACAAATCATAAGGAGAATTGAAAGAATTTTGTATAAGACCAATTCTGTAAATTCTGCAATTATTTTTAATAAAACGTGTTTGAAAGAAGGTCTGTTTCCAGCATACACAGATATTATAATTATTATTATTATTATTATTATTATTATTATTATTATTATTATTATTATTATTATTATTATTATTATTATTATTATTAATGTGCACAAGATCCCGTGAAGTAGATTAAAAGGTGAATGACGATAATGATTCTAGCAATGGAAATTAAATATATCTACAAATAACATATAATTTTGATAATTTTGCATTCCACTAAGGGGTTAGAGATGTGTATTTCTGGTGGTTCGGAAGTCACGTAAAGCCGTTGGTCCCGTTGCTGAATAACCATTGGTTCCACGCAACGTAAAAACACCATACAAAGAAGCAAACAAACTGTATTTAACCAAAGTACTTTCTTTCGTCGTCATCATCTTCAAACTCGGGCGGGGACCGAAACGTGGACAAAGCCTGTCCATACTTCTCGTTCGGCACCTACGAACACAAAATAAGTTAGGGATGGCCGTCGACAGCTATTGACACCTCGCTAGCCTTCTCTATATTCACGTTAAAGTTCCTGGCATCAACTTGATATTCTTGTCGTAGATGAAAATGATTTCCCTCCTTTTTAATTCCGAGATGCCGGTCGGTGGCTCGTTCGCTGTCTAGTGATTGTGACGTTTCACGTTTCCGCCTTCTAAATTTTGCTTGCTGTCAGTCGCTCTTACGTAGTTATTTGCTTGTGATATCTTAATTTCGTCCATATACTTTAGTTTGTGGCTTCTCGCGTTTGGCTTGTGATTGTGCTATCTGTTTTCCACTTTGTCTTCTTAAATTTGCTCTCTCAAGTTTCTGGCTGGTAATTTTAACTTGCTGTTTCTTTGTTTTAATATTTACTAATCTTTTATTTGCTGTCTGTGCACTGACTCGTTTTTTTTATTTATTATTATTATTTTTTTTTTAGATTTTCCTTTCCGTCTCTTTTTTATAAGTTTTCACTTTTGAAGTTTTTTCCATCATCGTTTCGTGCTTCTGTAGTGTAACTTTTGCATTTTTTCTTCTTTTTGCTTATGGCTTTGATTATTCAATGTGTTTTGTTTTTCACCTCTGTTATCATTCACTTACTGTTTCTCTCTGTGATGTTATAGATTTTGTTGCGTCTTACTTTACCTTTCACACGCTGTTTTTCAGCATATACCTGTAACTTGCAACCTTTACATTGCATTTTTCATTTCTTTACTTAAAAACCTTTCTAATTGGTTCTTCATATTATAGGCTTGTGACATATTTCTTGGTTGTAGTTTGTAACTTTTGATTATGTTATCTTGCTCTTGCCCAATAATGTATTCATTCTATATCTTTTTTGTCTCGTAACTTTCGCTAGTTGTGAAACGCATTTTTGTGTTCAAGTTTTCGCCTTGCTTCTTGGTTTTCGCTTGTAGCTTTGCTTGCCGTTTCCTGTCTTTGGCTTATAATGTTTTTTATGCAGTTAATGCAGATTCAAATCGATGCATCTGCATAGGTTGTGTGTGTGCATGTATGAATGTATGTGTATGCGGTTATGTTTGTATCCTTTGTGCATTTGAGGTGAAGGTTTCATATCTGTATCTAGATTATTAAAATGTTGCCTTAATGTTGGTACAATCTTTACAATTTCATGTAGACAGCATAGTAAGGCATTTAGTGTCATTATTTCAAACAACTGTTAATATATCGTTTTACACACACACACACACACACACACACACACACACACATATATATATATATAATATATATATATATATATTATATATATTATATATACGTAATATTATATATTGTATATACATATAATTTTTTTATTGTTTTTATGGTAGTTGGTCGTACCTCACTTCACTGCTTTATAAACAGAGCTTTTACTAATTATGCATGTGTATGTTTGTATGTTAATGTTTCTGTTTAAAATGATATTGGTCGAAGATTTTTATTTTTTATTTTTTTATTTTTTTATTTTTTTATTTTTTTAAAACTAGGTTAGTTTTCCTTGCGGCTTGTGGTGACCTTATGAAAAATGTTCTCAGGTTAGATGCAGCGCCGTAGCCACTGCCATTATCATAATAACTCGGCCATGTGGTTGACGTGACTTGAACGAAGGCGAGCTTGGGTTTTTCTTGTCATTTATATATTAATTTTCTTTGCTGTTGTTATAGTTGTACTATTACAATGATTACTTATATGCGTGGTCATTACTTTGTATTATCAAGCCGGTTTTAATTTTATTTAGAACATTTATTTGAATTTTTCCGATTTTTTTTCCCACTCGGATGACTTGCTCGGATGAATGGATGATTTGATGACTTTTTTTTATTGTAATGAATGTAAACCCATCTGTTGCCTGATGTTTCACGATCTAACTGTTCACGGTCATGTCCCATTTTTCCTGATGGGTAATATTTTAGAAATATATAAATTAATACATATGTCTTGTAACGTTCCATAATATTTTATTGTTATGAATGTAAACCTATCTGTTGCTTGATATTTCACGATCTAACTATTCGAGGTCATGGCGTTTTTTTCGGGTTGGGGGAATATTTAAAAAAATATATAAATTAATACGTATGTCTTGTAACGTTCCATAATCTTTTATTGTTATGAATGTAAACCCATCTGTTGCTTGATATTTTACGATCTAACTATTCAAGATCACAGCCCCTTTTTTCCTGCTGGGTAATATTTTGAAAATATATAAATTAATAAGTACCATATCCTGTAACGTTCCATAATCCTTTATTGTTATGAAAGTAAACCTATCTGTTGCTTGATATTTTACGATCTAACTATTCAAGGTCGTGGCCCTTTTTTTCATACTGGTTGATATTTTTGAAAATATATAAATTAATAAGTACTATATCCTGTAACGTTCCATAATCTTGGCCTGACAGGAACACTTGCTTTCATATTTCATGGCAACTTCGACGAGTAATAAAATGACAGCTCAATTAGTTACGTTTCGAAAGAGTTCCTTAATCACCCATTTTGAACGTTAATTATCCTAATGTTATTTTCGTCATAGCCACGATTACCTCATTTTTGGCGACCCTTGCCCTAATTAATGTATAGTTGCGGAAGGAAAAAAAAGTTTAAAAATCATTTATAGTGATTAATTTCCGCTCGGAATTGGCGGAGACCTCCACTTTTATATCATTTTGTTTGAATCCATGTTCATTAGCTTTAAATGTCGCCTTTTTTTCTGTTTTCCCAGGTTCTTTTAACCTTCCATCATTGAAGAAGAGGTTTTTTCACCTAATTTGAGAGTTAAAACAAATTTTATATTTTTTAAGTGAAGTATAAGAAGGGGGGAAAAAGTGGAGAATGACTTCACTTTAAATATTCTTACACAGCTACACTTTGCTCTGTTTAGGATCGACGTTAGGGCCCGTTATATAGCAAAATTCTTACACACACACACACACACACACACACAATATATATATGTGTTTTGGTGTACCTGCATGCGTCCGGCCACAAAAAAGAGCTAATGGGTCTATCACATGCTCTTAAATTGCACTTCTTTTCATCTCTACCGTCTTTACCTTGCATCACTATTCAATTTTGACATACTTTTGTATACAACAAATTCTAACGGCAGCAGACTTGGTGAACGAGCGGGTGGCGAAAGTAATGTCTGTTCGTGAGTGGGAGATAAGTTGTGAAATGAGAGCTTGCAAGGAAAACTAACAGTTAGCATGAATGCACAGTAAATTACAAATGAGAAAGATGAAGGGAGGAGTGTATGATTACGTGATCATCTTTACCATGACTCTTTTGTATAACTAATTGTATATTCAACTTTAAATAATAATAATAAAAAAAAAACCCTGCCGATATTCTCAGCCATCCTGAACCTTACTCCTTTTGATAAATACGTCCGGGTTGAATGTTATCATTGTGTGTGTGTGTGTGTGTGTGTGTGTGTGTGAGGGGGGGGGGGGGGGGGGGGGGGGGGCGGTGATGAAGGTGGTCGAAGGTACTGAGAAGGTGCAAAATTTAAGAATCGTTCAAGGGCGCTTAGCATCACTGAAACGACTACCTGAAATCTGCGGACAAGAGGGCACATTTCAGCGACGTTTTTCTGTTTACCAAGAAGTATTGGAAACCTTCTCCTTTCGCTTGACCCCGAGTCCTATAATCCTGTGTCCTTAAAGAGTGAGTTTTATCGTATCCTTCAAGGGTTTAGCACCAGTGCTTGCCTTTCATTTCTGGTTTGGACCTGTCTAGATAAACATTTTTGGTTATCCTTCCCACTTACAAAAAAAAAAAAAAAAAAAAAAATGAGAGGTTTAGCAGATGAAGTATAAGCCATCTTCATCCTCATAATGGTATAGCGGCTTGAATTACTGCCATCTAGGGATTCTTATTAGCATTAGTCTCTCATCAAAGCGCAATTGTAGGAGCCAGATGGAAGTAATTGGCTGAGAGTTGGGGGATAGAAGTCGCAGATCAAACAGACTCATTATTAGTAGTAGATGCTTCTTGAAACGAATTTTTGCCCAAGGGATTCAAGTTTTAAGATTAAATGATCGAAAGTACTGACCATCAAAAACTGGCAAAATTTAGTATTTGTTAATATGATAATTAATATGTCTGAAGAGATGCTGTAAGATTGCCGTAAAAGCCATACGTTTTCGTACTTGTCTTTTTTTTTCATTGTGAATTTAATGTTTATTGATAGTATATTTATTGTAAGGTCTTATTTTTGCCGGTAAAGCCATATGTTGCAGTACTTGCCATTTTTTTTAAAAATTGTGCATGTTTATTTGGAGTATATTTTTGGTAAGGTCTTATTTTTACCGTAAAACCCATATGGTTTAGTACTTGCCGCCATTTTTTTTATATTGTGCATTTAACATATTTTTGTGGGATATTTATTGTAAGTTCTTATTTTTTTTTACTTTTTCTATTAACATAATTCTTTTTTCAGCTCTGTTTCCTGAAAGAATGCTTTCTGATTATGAATGATTGTAATGATGATCCATCTTATTAGAGACATTAAACACTGCACGATTGGATATCTAACAGCGATAAAAGATGTCATTTATTTGGAATCCACTGATAGTACTCAGTCGGTAATTTCATATTTAAAGTTAGAAAATTCGGTTGTTTGTTGCCTGTACATCTATCATGATAAGTAATCTCTTCCCTTGGAACAAAAAATACTGTACAGTCACAGATAAGTGTTTAATAGAGTTTCGCCCACACCTTTTCCTGCTTTTATGGGCATGTTAAATAAAAGTGACAGGATGTGCTGAGCTGTCTAATTGTAATTCTAGATGGCTCTTGATTTACATCTGGTTTTGTTAGTTTGCAGCTGAACCGATTGATTTCATTCAGGATATAAATTTATAGTTTAGATAAATAAAGAATGAGCTTTCAACCACTTGCTCATTGCGCCATTTGAACTGTAGTGTACAGCATTTATATTTTAACTCTCTCTCTCTCTCTCTCTCTCTCTCTCTCTCTCTCTCGCTCTCTGCACACGTTAATACGCAGGCATTGTCATTCAGACCATTTGTGTGTCAGCGTCTATCCCATTGGTCCTCTCAGCGCGTCCTTTCTTCTCGGTCTTCTCTCTCTTCTTCCTTTCTTCTATCTCCCGCTGTGCCTGTGGAGGCCTCGTTATTTACATTACCGTCCGCATCGCTCGTTTTTCCGGGTCATTGCTCCGGATGGGGTGCCCATTACCCTCGCAAATATATTATCCTCGCGCGCCTAATGGTAGAATTTTTCCTCGGACTTATTCTGCTTTACGATCGAGATGCCCAACGCAGCGCGAATCGTTTCGGCTGGCAGGGTTTTCGATGCGCTGCCGCTTCTCTGATGCACGATACCCAGGCAATGTCTTTAGATAAGATGATTTATGGGCGAGAGAGAGAGAGAGAGAGAGAGAGAGAGGGCGCGCATGCGCGCGCGCTATCACTTTACCTCATGTTCGGTGCCTCACGTCTTCAACTAAACTTTTTTTTTTTTCAAATAATGAAAAACTGTTAGATGTTAATACTTCAGACAACTGCCACGAAAGCAGTAATCATGACTAACAACAAAATCCTCAAAACGCCTTGAAAATTTAACTTTTTATGTTAAATAATGAAAAATGATTAGATGTTAACACTTCAGACAACTCGCACGCAAGCAGTAATCATGGCTAACAACAAAATCCGCAAACGCCTTGAAAATTAAAAATAATGAAATGTTTAGATGGTTTAAAGATTAATAGCTTGCTTTCATTGATTGATTAATTAGTTCTTGCTGGCGTAGCAACGACGATGCTTGCTCTGAACTAGTTTTAAGTGAGAGTCAAATAATCAGAATATGAAGTTAGTCCACAAGTAAAAGTCGATGAGAAGAGATAAAAGTGAATAAAAAGTAAATAAATAAATAAATAAATAAATAAATAAATAACGTTTTTCAAAGTAGTTGAAAAAGTATCAAGGTGGCCAAAAAAAATGGTTAACAATTTTTGCGATACAGATGCTCATTCAGTAAATGAAAATGAAAAATAAAATTCATACACAGACACACTTCAAGTTAAGTAAGAGTAAAATACAAAGGCTACGTGAAGACAGATCTTTTTGAAGCAATTTTCGTATGAAGAGAGAAATAGACTGCATGAAGGTCGTTTTGTTCCAGATGTTGAAAATAGAGACTTGGTGCAGACATTTTTAAACTATAAAGTCTGATTTTTGAGGGCCATAAGTAAAGACAAAAAAAGGGAATGGATAAAAAAAATGTTTCTAGGCCTTATTTAGTTCATAAAGGTTTAAATGAAGAGGGTAATATTGGCTTTCATTAGCAGCATAAATGTAGAAATTCTACTAGTAAAAAAATTAAGAGTATATATATGTGTGTGTGTGTACACCCACACACATATATATATACATATGGATGTATATTTATGCACACACACATATAAATACATATGGATGCGTATCTATATATATATATATACTATATTATATATATATGTGTGTGTGTATATATATATATATATATATTATATCTATATATATATACATACATACATACATACATACATATCCATATATATATATATACATATATATAATATATATATATATATATATATAT
This sequence comes from Macrobrachium nipponense, assembly GCF_015104395.2. Classification (NCBI taxonomy): domain Eukaryota; kingdom Metazoa; phylum Arthropoda; class Malacostraca; order Decapoda; family Palaemonidae; genus Macrobrachium; species Macrobrachium nipponense. Next base: position 76,993,320 of record NC_087202.1, on the reverse strand, counting down.
ATATATATATATATATGCGCGCGCTCGCACACACACACACAAACTCTCCTCGGAGACGGCAGATTATAGCGTAAAGTTCTCAAACTCAATCCGATTTGGATCTGCCGGTGTTGTCTCTTGCCGTTGCCATAACTACCCATGAATTTGTACAACAGCAACAACAACAACAACAACAACAACAACCCACCCCCCCTGCAATGCTGTTACAGACAGAGCTTGGCGAAACGTTTTCTCTCTCTCTCTCTCTCTCTTCTCTCTCTCTCTCTCTCTATCTCTCTCTCCTCTCTCTCCTCTCTCCTCTCTCTCTCGTTTTGGAGGCGGAAAAGCGTAGTTGTAGTTATATTGTTAAGATTTTATTTCAGATGGTAGAATAGTGGCTCCCATAAATCCCCATTATTTTATAACCCCTAGAATAATGTCATAATTGTTGCACAGCAAATTTGTCGAATAATTTTGAATTGTTTTGGACGGAAAATACAATTGTAGGAAGGATCTGAAGATTACGTTGGTTGTTTCATCTAAGTTTGATATATGAACACTTCATCATTCCTCTTATCTTCCTGGTTTTGTAATGGAAAATTGAAATATTGATTCTTAATAGTGTTTCATTATTTACCCCTTCTTATGAGAAAAGCAATACGTTTCTTACAGGCTCTTTTGATTGATGTTTTAATTCTTTTTCCATAGAAATATGCAGTACATTACCGTATATGGTTGTCGGGTAGTCCCTTCTTTGAACTTTTTACGTGACTAATGGAATATAACTTGTGGATCAGTCGTCATTTAGGGGATCATTAATAAATAATTATAACTTTATAAAGAGTGGCAGTGGCTTTCAGTATGACTCCAGAAAATTAAAAATGTGAATGTATGAATTCGTATGAAAGCAGATTATGTAATGTTAAAATTGTTTAGTTTAACTGCTGGTATTATAAATCCTTCTGCGAGAACGGTATAGTTTTCCATGTTTACAAGATCTTAACAACTGTCGAGATAAACAAGGAAAAACGTATATAACATAGTGAGAGCTGGCTAGGAGATAATCAAGTAAAAATGTTTATATATTAGATGTTACAGCTGCTGAAGGGATTAGCAAGAAAACAAGTTTGTAGTATAGCGAAGACTGGTGAAGAATTAAACAAGAAAAGAAAAGCATTTTTAAGATATTAACAGGTGGCAGAATGATAAACAAGAAGAAAGATTCGTAAGGTATTGGCGGCTTAGTGGAGAGATAAACGAAAAAAGAAGTATGTCACATAGTGACAGCTAGCGAAGAGATAAACCAGAAAAGAAGTTGGCAGGACAATGACAGCAGGCAAAGAGATGAAGCAAATGGTTGCTAAGATAAATGCCCGCAGGCGAAGAGGTAAAAATTAAAAAAGACAATATTAAGACAATAATAAATTGACGGCATGCGAAGGGATAAACAAAACAAAACAAAAAAATTCTAAAATATTGCCTGCTGACAATGTATGAACATTAAAAATAGACAATACATTAACAGCTTGCGAAAGGTTTAGTAAAATAATTTTATAAGTCTGTCGCCCTGGATTACACCTTCTTCCTTTCCCCTTTCATTTTCAGTTTTCTGACAGGAAACTATTATACCGGCTTCTGTCCGCAATCAGATCTTGAAAACTACTAAGGCTGGAGGGGCCCCAAATTGGCATGTTGATCATCCACCCTCCAATCATCAAACGTGCCAAATTGCAGCCCTCTAGCTTCAGTTTTTTTTTTTTTTTTTTATTTAAGATTACAGTTAGTCATAATCGTGCGTCAGTCACCACTGAGCCGTGGATAAATTTTCTTGGGCTGCGCCTCATAGAGCATTATATATACCTACACCATCAAGATAGATCTATTGTTGGTGGCCTTGATTGAACGATTTTTCACTTATTATTTTGGAGTCGATGAGATGAAGGTATTGTGTTGCCAATTCCTTTTGAATGCACTGAGCACCATAAAAGGTAATTGATACTTTGTGCCCTTGTTGGTGGTTTCTGCAGCTTACTTTTTCATAAGTAGGTTTTCGTATAATAAATCTGTATCTTGGGAGGATTTCAGGGTAAGCTGGCTCTCAGAAACTCTTGAGACATCTCGGCTCCTCGTCTGAGTGGAAGGAAGACGAGATTTGTCGTTATTATTATAGAATTTTGTGAATCCAGTTTGGAATGAATCGGTCAGTTTCTGGTCATGCCGTTCAAAAGCCTGTCTTTAAAAACTGATTGTCTATCTATGTGCTTTCGCTTACTCGGGGAGTAAGCCTACAAACTACTTTTGTTGTTGGTGTGAGGGGCGGGGATGTTAGGAAAGGTCTAAAAAGGTCTGAAAAAGGTGTTTCGCGTTCAGTTGAAGATACAGGAATTTTAGGATAGGATATTTATGGTTTATTTATTGGAATTAAAATGTAAAAAGTAAATAATGTGCATATTCAACAGTACGAAAAAATTATTGTAAAGAAAAGGTTTCAATATCTGTGGAAGGGTTGTAAGAATACTACCACCGTAGGTCCTGCGTGTTGTAAAAGGCGACTAAAAGGACAGATGCTGTCTTGCAGTCGCACTTTTTTTTAGTAAAAGGCTAGGCCCACCACCAATAACTGTGGAAACTGCTGTCTTGCCGTCTTACTGTTTAGTAAAAGGCTAGGCCTAACGCCAATAACTGTGGAAACTGCTGCCTTGCAGTCTTACTGTTTAGTAAAAGGCTAGACCCACCGCCAATAACTGTGGAAACTGCTGCCTTGCAGTCTTACTGTTTAGTAAAAGGCTAGACCCACCGCCAATAACTGTGGAAACTGCTGCCTTGCAGTCTTACTGTTTAGTAAAAGACTAGGCCTATCGCCAATAACTGTGGAAACTGCTGCCTTGCAGTCTTACTGTTTAGTAAAAGGCTAGGCCTAACGCCAATAACTGTGGAAACTGCTGCCTTGCAGTCTTACTTTTTAAAAGGGGCGGGGTACCCACCGGCCAATAACTGTTGGAAAACTGGCTGCCTTGCGTCTTACTGTTTTAGTAAAAAGGCTAGGGCCTAACGCCAATAACTGTGGGAAACTGCTGCTTGCAGTCTTTACTGTTTAGTAAAAGGCTAGACCCACCGCCAATAACTGAAACTGCTCCCTTACAGTCTTTACTGTTTTTTAGTAAAAGACTAGGCCTATCGCCAATAATTGTGGTAAACTTCTCCTTTGCGTCTTACTTGTTTAGTAAAGGCTAGGCTAACGCAATAACTGTGGAAACTGCTGCCTTGCAGTCTTACTGTTTAGTAAAAGGCTAGCCCACCGACCCCCGCCAATAACTGTGGAAACTGTCTCCCGCTTACAGTCTACTGTTTAGAGCTAAAAGACTAGGCCTATCGCAATAACTGTGGTAACTGCTGCCTTGCAGTCTTCTGTATGTAGCTAAAAGGTAGGCCAGACATCCGCCATACTGTTTGCACCCTCTCTACGTCTTACTGTTTAGTAAAAGACTAGGCCTATCGCCAATAACTGTGGTAACTGCTGCCTTGCAGTCTTACTGTTTAGTAAAAGGCTAGGCCCACCGCCAATAACCGTGGAAACTGCTGCCTTGCAGGTGGACTTTTTAGTCAAAGGCGATGCCCACCGCCAATAACTGTGGTTGATGACAGTAAGGGCATGCGGTCGTAAAAACCCATTTGCCAAATAAGAAACCATGCCTGATGTAAGGAAAGGCGCATCAGGCAACCGAACCCTTAGTTTAGGGATAACGGTGGGAAAGAAGAAGAAGAAGAAGAAGAAGAGAAATCAGTGTCCAGATAAGGTGTAAGTTAATGTGACGGAAGGTTCGGCGCTGTACTGATTATTGAAGATTTCTGTAAAGGGGTTCAACCATTATTCAGTTGCTGAAACATGAGTGTGGCGGCGGCCGTGTTGTTGGTTTTTCCTTTCTCTGGAGCTGTCTCCCTCTACGGAAAACGGCTAAATGGTGAAAAGCAAATACAGACATGTTTGTATATACACATCTATCTATCTATCTATCTATCTATCTATCTATCTATCATCTATCTCTATCTATATATATATATATATATATATATATATATATATATATATATATATATATATATAATACTGTAGTAGATTCACATCAACCGTGCATGTGCTGTCTAGGCCAGTCCCTTACGACGCTCTTGATTGGATGTTGATAAGCCAATCACAGGACTGGAAACTCTCAGTCTCTCTTGAGTGTTCATATAGGCAGGATGTATGTTCCACCTCTCCTGAGGGATACTGTTGAAAGATGTACCCCTAGGAGAGGTGGAACATACGCCCTGCTTATGTGAACTCTCGAGAGAGACTGAGAGTTTCCAGCCCTGTGATTGGCTTATCAACAGCCAATCAGGAGCGTCATAAGGGACTTGCTAAGACAGCAGATGCACGGTTGATGTGAATTTACTATAGCTGATGTACCCGGCGTTGCTTGGGATAAAAAAGGGCATGCCCCCTACAGGGTGGATTATGGAGTCGCTTTCAGAGTACTCGCAAGTAATCACTTAGGATCATTGCAACCCTCTTCATCCGACATAGCACAGATATAGGAAAGATATTCGACTGTTAAAATTTAATGCGTGGTTCTGAAGGATAAAATACAATAAAAATGGAGTTTGTGATCATATATTTACATGATATGACAAGATACATGAGATGGAAAACAACTGTCATCAGTTTTGAAGTGCCTCGTGGTACACAACATTTTTCGTTCTGCCAATAAGTGTGCAAATAAACAGATTATTGGGATTGCCAACTCTCGAACACCCTACATACCTAATATAGTTCACCATGTACAAGCACTGGGTCCTTCAGGTTTAGGCCTACAATATCCAATGACTGGCCTTGTGCCTTAAAGGTAATTGATTGCGCTTGAACTCATAAGTGTGTCAGATGGGATAAGAGGAATTTGGGGTATGAACACAACCTCTCCACTTGCTTTGCCAGTCAAAATTGTAGCTTCCAAGAATTTTGGAATCATCTTTTTGATGATAAGGCGAGTTCCAGTGCAAAGCTTTGGTGGCTCCAATTCTCTCAGAAGCATTACTGGTACACCAATCTCTAGTTTGTTAGGGGAGGTGGAAGTCTAGAGAGTTTTGAACTATTGAAGAACTCCACAGGATAGTTCACAACTTCATCTGGATCGAGAGCAGTGTCGGTGGACTTGTAACTGCATTCCTCACTGGGTAGCTGTTTCAGCAGTTGCAGATTCGTGTCGTCAACAGCGTCGTTCTTTGGCACCTTCTCAGCCAGTTATGGTCTTTAAAGTTATTGCCCAGGACAGGAAACACCCTAGACGTGAGCTCTTGAATATCATGTATTGAATTTCCAAACGGCAAAGTGACCAGGCCATCCTGCATCCTGTCCACCAACCAGAGGTCACTGTACAGTAATAAATTTATTTTGTTGGGGGGGGGGGTATTATATATGTTTTTAAGAAAATCTACTTAGTCTATGGTCGAACTCTATGTTAGCTTAACATTTGTACCAAATTTCATACAGATCGGTTCACGGGTGTAGAGGTACACTTGGAACAAACAAACACGTTTTTCCATTTATTTAATACATATACGTATGTATGTAGCATGTCTGTATGAAACCCTTGTAACAGCAGGGAAGGCCTCGAGTTACCAGCCTTATCCGGAAATATGTCCTGAAAACCAACCAGAAGAATTGTATGTATACTGCTTGTATGCACCCTCCCCTAGGAATATGCCAGGTTATACGTGGTGTGTGTGTATATGTGTGTGTTTGTATGTATGTAGTTAAGCAACGAAAGTTAAGTTTTTGGAGACTCTCTCTCTCTCTCTCTCTCTCTCTCTCTCTCTCTCTCTCTCCAGTAATGTTGTTGCTTTTTCCCCGCTTATGTGCGTGGGGGACGTACGAAACTCCTCTGGTTTTTATGTTTGTGTTGTATCGATGACGTAGGCATAGTCACTAGGGATCTCTCTCTCTCTCTTTCTGCTCCTTAGACCTGCATCAAACGACGTCACTGCGCGTTTGAGGTTCGACTTTGCTTATTTGAAGGTGTTTAGTTATTGAGGTTTTCCAGCACCGTTCTCTTCTTATGTCTGTCTTGTTTACGTCTACGTATATATGCAGGCGATTATACTTTCATATATTAGATTTACATTGCGTTTTAATATAATCTTCTGTCGTTCTCTCTGTATACTGATTTATTTTGATTAGGTTTTTTGCCATTCATCTTTCTGCCTTAAGCTCTGTTTGTCACTGTTCTTATTGAAAAAGAAACCCACAAAATCACTGTGTAACTTGATTATTTCTAAGTGGAGTAAAATTAAATGTAGATACTTAGAAGTAAACAAGTTACACAGGGATTTTTGGGGTTTCTTTTTCAATCTTCAGAAGAAAACTGAAAGAAGTTTTTGTTTGGTACTGTTCTTATTGCTCGGCAAGGCATGAAATTTTGTAATATTATTGACGTTATTGGCCGTTGTAACACGTAAAATGGTTTTCCCTTATAGTAATAGAAGTATAAATAACACAAAGGTTTTCCCTGTTAAACATTGGTCTTTAGACTTGATTTCCTTTTAATATGGTTCATTTCGTTTATACAGTTTCAGTTAGTGTACTCCCGAAGGTATAATCATCCGTCTTGTAAAGTATTTTTAAATGTATTTTTGAAATGTCCATTGTGAGTTTAAAGAAATTATTTTAATGCATGATATTAAGCGGTTTTTATCTCAAAAACACACAAATGCGTAATAAACAATCAGTCACCAACGAACTTCAAAATACGTGTTAAATCTCTATTTTGTTAAGACCATTTTTTGTGCTGAACTTTCATATTTTCTTCTGATTCATTTCACCTGAATAAGAATGCTATCAAAGTTCATATTAATGTCAAGGTCTCTTACGTCTCCGTTTGAGCTAGGGAAAAAATAAATTGCTGTTATCAGATGCATGTTAACATCGCAGACACAACAGTGGACGTATGCAAATGATATTTTTATCATATAATTTTTAACTCTCATTCAATTGACTTACTAGTGGTGACACTGTTATTACAATAAAACATTCAGATTAGTTTCAATAAAAAGGTAGAATAGAGTTTGTTAAAAGGTCTGAAGCCTTATGCATGTAATCAGAAGGGTTCGTGTTGTGAATAAAATTTCGCTTAATATGGTAATATATTCGGAGGCTTGTTTACCTGTCACGAACACGATGGCTTATAGTGTTTTGGTTGAAGTTTGCGATTTTTAATCCGACACTGAATTTATATTTTGTTTTAAGATTCTTTTTTAATAGTTTGAATCTTTCCTTATTAGATATAATTATGATCATAACCCTTCCATTGTTCGTTGTAAAGGTGAATTATTTTTCCGTGGTGGTCCGTTCAAGTTATGTCGTTCTAACGGTGTTACAAGTCGGTTATCGTAAAGATTTACGTGAGAACAGATAATGTCTCCTCTCACTTATGATTACTTGGTCATTCTCCTTCAAAAGCTTACGGCCCCTTTTCATTTTTTTTGAAACTCCCAAGGTTTTGGCAGTGTCAGGCACAAGGCCACCTTTGCCAAACTCGTTGGTTATAGCTTCAGACTTTTTAACAAATTCTGTTCAAGGTTTTTTGTATATTTTTTTATAAATCTAATCTGTATATGTTACTGTAATAACAGTACTACCACTACTTAGTCAATTGAACGAAAGTTAAAAATTAAAATTGATAAAACTATTATTTGTAAATGTCCATTGATGTATCTGCGATGTTAATTTATTTAACATGCATCTGATAACAGCAATTTATTTTTCCCCAAGATGAAAAGTAAGTGTAATCGTCCTTGACATATATATGAACTTTTATAACATTCTTATTCTGGTGAATTTAATCAGAAGACAATTTGAAAGTATAGCACAAAAACTGGCCTTAGCTATACAGAGATTTAAACACTTGTTTTTTGAAGTTCGTCGGTGACGGATTGTTTATTGGATTTGTGTGTTATTAACTTATGTTGTTTAAGATTAAGCAGGCTTTATGCCAGCACGAGCTCTTGGGTCATCGAGCAGCCCGTAGATTTTAAGATAAAAAAGCTTAATATCGTGCAGTAAAATAATTTCCTTTAACTCAGAATGGACATTTCAGTAATACATTTAAAAATACTTTACAAGACGAATAATTATTTTCTTACATTCGATTTGTTGTCTAATGAGTTGATTTTCTTATTTGTTTTCGAAAGTAAATGATGTGACAGTTAATTAAATTAAGTGTTCGTAAATCATGCAGACATTTCAAATTCTTTAAAAATAAACTTTAGTAAAATTGATAGGTACGATTCCTTCCAGACGCTATCGTGGGATTTTTTATTTATTTATTCGTCTCTAAAAGAATATGCACATAAATATTAGGAATTAAGGCATCTTCTTAAAACAATAAAGAAACAGTAAAGAAATGTCAACGTCAATCGCTACGGAACTCCAGTCAGTAGAAAATCAGTATTTTTTATCCAGTTTCATGTTAATGGAATTCTTTATATATATATATATATATATATATATATATATATATATATTATATATATATGCGTGTGTGTGTGTGTAGAGATATATATATATATATATATATATATATATATATATATATATATATATATATATATATATATGTATATATATATATAAATCCGATATGTCACGAAGGAACACTTACTTGAGAATATCATAAAATCCGTTGACTTTAAGAAAAGACATAATTATCGGGGAGTTCCAATTTAAACTTTATATGAAAGTTAGTAAACTACCAAACGTTCGTGGCAGTGAACTTTACTCTGAAAGTCAAACTTGGTAAAGATATGTATCAGGAAATTGTTATTATGATTTATCAGTAAGAGAAGCAAGCCATAAAACAAAACGTTTTCAAATAGCTCTTATTTCATCGTGTACTTATATTGGGGCGCTTGTATACTTTTTTTTTCCAAGATTCGATAAAATATGTTATTGTCATTTTTGAAATATATTGCTGTCGCATACAGATACAGGGAAAAACATAATCTACTTTACAGTTGTTCTGAGATGGTAATAAAATACGTCTTTAGATATGAAGGAATTCTGTTTTTTTCCTTCTCGTTTTGTTATCGATGGATTTTGCCATGTAGTTATAAAGTTTCATGCAAAGTTTTATAGATGAATACATCATAGGCGCTATATTTATATTTTTATTGTGAAATGATGCCTTCATATTCCAGGTTACGTTCATAAGTCTGCTTATTTTGTTTTCTTCCCTTACGAGACGACCCAACAGCCTACCATTTGGCCTTATTGTTGGATCGAGATGAAATAAACACAATAATGTTTGATAAGATAAGTTGCGTTGGGGGATAGAGATCTCTTATTGGGTTATTGGATTCCATGCTGGAAATTCTAACGCTGTGATCCACTTTTTTTTATTCTAAGCCTCGGAGATCTGCTCTTCTACGTGAGTTGCTAACTTATTCCCTTTGATCGAAGAGAAATTGCTCTGACTGTTCCACACGCACACACATCCGCCCCCCCCCCTCCCCCTCCCCCTCCCCTACAGTTGATCTTTTTGAGTTTATGCCGTATTGGGGGGAGGGGGGTTGACCTGAATCCTTTGTGTAACTCATCCGAGATTTACTGCGAAAGAGATATTTCCTGATATATAAGAATTGACGCAGGTGAAGAGGGAAAAATCACGTGCTTAGGCATGAATGCTGAAAATTCACTCGAGTCGTACCATTCGTTGATGTGGGTTTCAGAGATGACAGTGAATTTTTGCTTGATGAAACAAACACACACACACACACACACACACACACACACACACACACACATATATATATAATATATATATATATAAGAATCATAGGAGTGCTATATATATGCATATATACATATATTATAATTCCCGTTAGAAGTCTTATTGTCGTATTTTCATCGTTTTTAATAGTCACGAAGCGACAAGACCTGGTAGCATCTTGTCTTTGGTATTGGCACCCCATCTTCATTATTGGAAATACGTCAACTCACTTCACACGTTTTTCGAATGTTTGTGTTTTTTTCTTTTCATTTATTGTGACTAAAATATGTTGCTGCATTATGATGACTGGGTGTTTTAAACAGTTCCTTTCCCAAATTTTCAAATATGTCCATCATGGGGAGGTTGTGTTCGTCCTTCAAAATTGTACATTTTCTGGAAATAATGTATTTTTTCTTTCAAATCGTTCTTCCATTTATAATGAATACAGACATTCCCTTCCAGTTAAGGTAATTCTGGATTAGAAAGGAATATTCCTTAAGGGGTGTGTTTACCTTTTAACTGAAACGGTCGTTATTTATGAGTGGATATTTTCCTTACTTAAAAGTCCATCATTTCTTTTATTGAGTACAAGTGTATATTTCCTCACATGATCATATTTTCCTCACTGAAAAACAGTGAAGTATCGCTGGATCTTGTGCTCTCCTAAACTATTCCTCATTTGTCAATACTTTTTCTATTAAAAAAAAACTTTCCTTTGTAATGACATAATTTTTCTAACTTTTGATTGATATTTTCCACCCCTACCTGGGTATTTTCGTTACTTGAAATGAATACTTTCAATTTAAGTAAATGAAAGTGTAAAATGGATGCGACAGTGAAACAGATACCTTTCATTTCAACATTCCTGTCTTGCTTCCTACCCCTTCCTGTCTCTCCCCTACCCCCAATCCCCCTCCATATACTCGTTCCCATTCCCTTACCCACACCTCCTCCTCCTCAGTCTTCCCTTTCCTCTGTATTCTACCATCTCCCATCTCTCCCATATTGCTTTTTAGAAATGACTTCACTTTTTTTTTTTTTTTTTTTTTTTTTTTGTGAAGGTGCCAACATAGTCTCTTAATTATTCACCTCTGTGTATGTGTACGCGTCGGTACGTGTATGGATGGTAGCCGAGGTATACCCAAGAGGAGGGTGGGTGTGGGTGTGGGGAGAAGGGGCTGGGTGCCAGAATGCCAGTGATGTGAGGGGCATCGTTAGGTAAGATGGCTTGAAAGCTTCTGTTCCACTCAAGTCTGCACCGGTATTTTTAACTTCCGACAGGAAGTTGGTCAGAATTTGTGTTTCTCTCTCTCTCTCTCTCTCTCTCTCTCTCTCTCTCTCTCTCTCTCTCTCTCTGTTACTTCAAAAGGCTGTGGATGGATTCCAATGGAATTCTGTCCAGGGACGAAGTGTACGGTAAATTTTGTTTATTGTCTTACTGTAGGCTACACTTATCGTTAGTTCAGTATTAACCACTAAATTGCATTTAAGCAAGGGTGTTGAGTCTGATTTTAATGATTCCTTCTTTTTTTTTATTATTATTTCCTGTCTTTCCAGAACGCTTACATCCCTCGTCTAATTGATTCCGAAGCGTTTCTGTTGCCGACGTGATTTTTTTCCCCTTTTTTCCCTCCCCTTTTGCAAGGAGATACGTTTCCATTTTGGAATGTAAACAAGGGGTTTTCTGAGCTCGAATTTACGTTTTCTCACTCAATTTTTCCACCGTGTCAGATTTCCTTTTTGATTCGACATCTTTATCGTGAATATTTCAGGTTTCTTCTTTCCACCAGTCTTGTTTTTATACTCTCAGTGACAGGTTTATTTTTACATTTCCATGTTCATGATGAGGAATATCGCATTTAATAGCTTCTGCCTTTGGTATTTTCCATCTCTATGCTCCTCGGACTTTTCCATTTTAATTGGCACCATTTTTGTTTCCGTTTATTTTTAATTTAAATGTGCCAGTTGCATTTCTACCCCGTTTCTAGATTTGACTTAAAGTATCATCTAAGTTGAAAGAGGTCTGCAGTATGTAATTAATATTCTTTAAAAAAAAAAATGTCCAAGTACTATCAGTTCATAGCAAAAGGTTTGAGGTGTATTAATCACCACACCCCAACACACATAAACACACACACACACAAACATAAACAAACACACACGAGCACAATGAACTGAGAAACAATTTCCCATTCCCCTCAGCCCCACTCTCCCCCCCCCCCTCCCCATCACGCCTTCCATGAATATATCCTCTTTTTAATTGAATGGCCTGGCAAAAGAGAAGTTATCCTCGTTCCCCTGTGATAGATGATGTTGCTTTTCCTTCTCCCCTTGAGTCCTCTGAGGATTGCCTGTTTCGTGGTGAAAAGGGAAGAGAGAGAGAGAGAGAGAGAGAGAGAGAGAGAGAGAGGAGAGGCGTTGTGGGTCCTTTTCTCTTGTTCGTGCATCTTAGTTGTTGGTATTCTGGAGTGGGCTGGAATGTTGTGTCCTAATTGTTTAGAAGATACCAGTCGGCAACACGTCTGGCAGCTACTGCCAGACGCTGTTCAACGCTTTTCGGTTATAACTTGGAGTCTGAACATTATTCTGGAAGATGTACTCTCTCTCTCTCTCTCTCTCTCTCTCTCTCTCTCTCTCTCACGCGCTTATAATATATATATATATATATATATATATATATATATATATATATATATATATTTATATATTATATATAATATATATATATATATATATATATATATATATATATATAAACAAAAAGGTGCTAGATGCACAAAAGGAGGAACGCAGTCAAAATGTTTTCAATGTGATTTTTTGCTTATTACCGGCCAAATAACACTGTTATCTCAATATTAGTAAGAGACAGAGCATAAAAATTTAATTTTATATACACATACATACTATATATATATATATATATATATATATATATATATATATATATATATAATATATATCAAATAGATTTTTATGTTGTCTCTTACTAATATTGAGATATAACGGTGTTATTTTGCCGGTAAGCAAAATAACACATTGAAAACCTTTTGACTGCGTTCCTCCTTTTGTGCATCTAGCACCTTTTTGTATTTTTCAGTTAATATTAGATAGTAGATTTTACAATTTCATATATTTTTCATAACATTCCATTGATGTAGCTTTTCTTTAATGTCTATATATATATATATAATATATATATATATAGTATATCATATATATATATATATATATATATATATATATATATTATATATGTGTGTGTGTGTGTGTGTGTGTGTGTGTGTGTGTATCTTCTGTAGCCCTGAAGTTGTTCGTAAGTTAATAATTGACGCGACTGCCGGCTTTAGAATTGACGACAGCAGTGTTTGTCCATATCTTCTTATTCAAGAAAGGAAAATTCAAGAAATGAACACAAGATCAAGATGAGTTTCAGCGCTTTGCAGCACGGAGGGTGAAATATTTGAACGTTCAGTCCAGGAACTCAAATTTTACATAGGTGCGAAAAAGTAGCCTGGGTTGTGTTGCGAGGAGTCCTGACAAGAGAAGAAACTCATTAAGGTCAGCGGAAGAATCCACGAAGTTATCCACAGAAAAGAGTGAAGGAATCCTCCTATAGGCGGACAGAAAGAATACAGGCAAGAACGTTGCCGTCGCCCAAGCAATGTACTTTGTATTTAGTCGTACTGAGAATGAAAAGAAAGAAAGCACCCATCCAAATATGACAACAAAGTTTCAGTCTGGGTCAAATAAGTCAGTCATAAAACTTTAATCATACACATTGATTGCGGGAAGTTCCATAGCCAAGTAAAAATATCCTCGTTATATAAAAATTTAATTATTAATGATACTGACAGATGTTTCTTGAGCATGTGGAAAGTATCTGAGATCCTTTCTATAGCTTGAAAATCATTAATTATTGGACATTGAGAGTAAGTACTGTATAATGCTTGAAAATCTGGATGAGGCCCCCAATCAAAAATGATATCAAAATGACGCATTGTCTTATGTTGGCCGTACAAAAATTCGATAATGTGCCTGCTGTGTAAAAATATATAAAATAAATAAATAAAAAAAATATAATGTTAATTTTATTATTAGCTCTTGTATATTACGATTGCTCTGTCAGATGAATGGGATGATGATGAAAATCTCAAGAACAGTTTCTATGAATCAACGAAGAGAGAGAGAGAGAGAGAGAGAGAGAGAGAGAGAGAGAGAGAGAGAGAGAGAGAGAGCAGTTTTGACACTACAAAATGCGCTGGGTTCTTCTTGTCAGAACTCTCATTGTTATATCTCGCTTGCAGTCTCTTCCACGATCTTGTTTAAAAAATCTGAGCCAAATCCTCTGCAAATACCGAATCCTTCGTAAATCCTTAATACCTTCCGCTAATCCGTAAATTTACCAGTCGTTTTCCTGGAGTGGCATCACGCGTCTCCAAATCCCGGAGTGAACGCATTGTTGGTTGATCGTTTTCTGTTTTCCCATTCCAGCATTTGTTCTTTCAAATTGTGCAATTTCTTCGCCGATTCGTAAGTATGTTACGAAACATTTCCTTCCAATGATAAGAGAACGCTTGAGGTCAGACCCAAAGTGGGGGTATAGCGCCTAAGTGGTGTGGTCGGTATGGTGTTGGCCTGCCACATCGGTGGGCGAGTTCGATTCTCGGGCATTCCACTGAGGGGTGAGAGATGTTTATTTCTGGTGATAGAAGTTCACTCTCGACGTGGTTCGGAAGTCACGTAAAGCCGTTGGTCCCGTTGCTGAATAACCACTGGTTCCATGCAACGTTAAAACACCAAACCAACAAACAAACAAACAAACACAAGTGTGGATGAATGAGATGATAATTATCAGTGTGATTGGATATACAAACTTAGTGGGAGAGTGTGCAAAATTATGACAGGGTCACTATTAGGGGCTCTTGAGAGCAAAAATGTAAGTCAGCATAGAATATGTTAAATAGCGGATATGATACTTGAGGTTGTTTAACACGTACATACACACGGAACCAACACACTACACTATATATATACTATATATATATATATTATATATATATATATATATATATATGTATATATATATATATATATATATATATATACTACACACACATATATATAATACACACACACACACACACACACACACACACACAACACACACACATATATATATTATATTATATATATATATATATTAATATCAATATATATATATATATAATATATGTGTGTGTGTGTGTGTGTGTGTGTGTGTGTGTGTATACCTATATTACATTTCTGCAACAAGGGTTTTTGAAATAAGATTAAGGTTCATTTACCGTCGAAGCAAACCAGTGTCCATTCACGCTGAATATACACCCAGAAAGTCCACGAACACAAACGTTGAAACCCCGGTCTCTCTAAACTACTTAGCAAGAGCTTAAAACAGACGACGGAACGACTGACGTCACCACCTGCATGAAATTCTCAGGAATTGTAAATAAGTAGTGTTGTAAAGGCTGGGCTGGGCATTGCGCGGCATCTCTGTCTTTCTGTCTGTCTCTTGAGTAGTGTCCGTCTTAGCCGATCTTTTCTTGATAGTTTTCCTTATTTTCCGTGACATTTTTCCTTGTCTGCCTGTTTGATCAGTTACCTTCAGAAGCACAAGCACGTGCTTTGGTATTCTGTTTTTGCTTTCGTCTTACCTGATC
Source organism: Macrobrachium nipponense (assembly GCF_015104395.2). NCBI lineage: Eukaryota > Metazoa > Arthropoda > Malacostraca > Decapoda > Palaemonidae > Macrobrachium > Macrobrachium nipponense. The sequence continues at coordinate 76,977,845 of NC_087202.1, read as the reverse complement.
TTTGCTGCATCATTCCCGCTTTTTTTAAAAACAGGCCGACCCTTTTGCTTGGGGGTTAGCTTCCCATTTATTTCCACCTTTTCCTCTCGCGTCCGCAGGTCTACAGAAATTCTAATTTAGGGCATTAATGAAGCTTGTATGAAATTTGTGCTTGAAATGTGTGTTTGTGTGTATTTTTTAACTTTCAGGACATTTAATGCCCCTATGTAGCCCATGCCTGAAGGAAAAAAGGCACAAAAGAAAAAGAAAAAAAAAAGTGGGGCCTAACCGCAAATGAAGATGATTCTAGTTTTGACCTTGAAAGCTTGAACTTGAAGATGAGATTTTTTATTTATTTTATTTTCACTTTCGTTACTTCATATTTTTGGTACCTTTTGATTTTATCCTTTTCCATTTACACCATATATGTATCACCCAAACTTCTATCTGCCAAGCTGAAAACAGTCGCTCACTCACTATTTTCCAATTATCTTCGACCAGTCTTCCAGACTTAGGTTTTGGTGAGTTCCTTAGTCGGATATGTATTTTTATCTGCTTGGCACAAACCTAGTTATTTTCTAATTACTTTAGCGTTAATTTACCCAGCTCTTCTATACCCTCTTTGTACATCACACACTGCCATTCTATCCGAAAATGGTAAATGGTATCTTCTATGCAGCTATTATTATTATTATTATTATTATTATTATTATTATTATTATTATTATTATTATTATTATTATTATCGGAAACAGAAAACCACAAGTATATTGAGGATAACTTCTTTACCTGTAAGTGTTTACATAGTATTTCTGTGTGTGTGAACAAAAATACTATGTAAATACTTACAAGTAAACAAGTTATTACTTAATAATATTGTGGGTTTCTGTTTCCATCTTCAGAAGAACACTGAAAGAAGTTTTTTTTCAGATTCATTATTATTATTATTATTATTATTATTATTATTATTATTATTATTATTATTATTATTATTATTATTATTATTATTATTATTAAGAGGCATGCACTACACGTTTGGTTTTCTATGGGCGAGATAAGATCATGTTCTTTGTGGCTATACGCAGTTCTCTTACTTCATGTAAATTAAGTCTCCCATAAATAAATTCTAAATCAGCATCTTGTAGATAAGATCCATCTGCAACACTTTGCAATGTTTTAGAGCCCACCCGCTCTACAAAATTTCCTTGAATTGCATCCGTAACATCTCTAAGTATCTTGTCGATTACGATAAGGATTGAGTGTTGGGCAAAAATAAGAGAAAAATGTAATTATTGTCAAAGAAATGAGTCAAGAGATGTTAAGAAATAAGCGTTAACTGTAGATCTCTGCAACCTTTTGAAAAGAGGGAATTTCAGATTTGGAGAAAGATGTTACTACAAACATCCTAAGGTATGTCACAACTATGAAATATATGGCAAATATGCATACCTAGACGGCTATGAGGATGCTTGCAGAGATCTACATCCAAAAATATGCAAAAACCTAAAAGAAGGAAAAGGATGTAAAGTTCGACAAAAAAATGTAAATAATTAGGCTGCTGTAGCCATGAATCAAAATCAAATAAATAATCAATCAAGTAATAAAATCCAAAATAAGAAAGAAACAAATAAAGAGAGGAATAAAGAATATCAGGTAAAAGAAAAAACCAAGCCATCAACGCGATATGCAGTGATGTCAGCAAAACGTTTCCAACCGTCAGCTCCAAGAAACAACTCAAGAGATAAGAACTGTATTTATGATGCAAGAGGATATTGCAGATACGGAGAAAATTGCAGATTCAGACACAAAAATGATAATTATGACGAAGGAAGATCAAATGGAAAAGTTGGATTTTTTAAATGTCAAAAGAATTTTCTGGGAAATGAAAAAAAAGAACAACATACCAGAACAGGAAAGAGACATGGGGAAATCCTTATTATTACCCATATTAAATGAAGGAGAAAACACGCAATCCATTATAGTGATGAATGCGCAGGGTTTAGTTACGAGTAACTCATAAAGAAAAATAGAGTACTTAGAAGAACTAACCCAAATTGAAAAGAAAATAGATATAATGAATATAAGTGAAACCTGGTATTCCCAAGAGACTGGGATTGATGATCAAATAAAAGGGTTTCAAACTTATAGATCAGATAGAAAAAATAAGAATCAAGGGGGAACCGCAATATATGGGAAAGGCAAAAAACAAGGAAAAATATATGAGAAATATAGTAACTCAGAATGTGAACTAATAGCGGTAGAATTTGAATCTGAAAAATTAATGAACATAGTAATATATAGACCCCCTAATACTAAAGAGTTTGACTTAATAATAGAAAAATTGGATGATATATGTAGAAATCACAATGACTGGACTATTCTCCTATCTGGAGACTTCAACTTTCCTTTCGTAGACTGGAAAGAACGAATAGGAGATTGTGGTTGTACTTATACGTATAAAAAAAGAGAGTAATAGTGCAGAAGATAAGAGGCAATTCGAAAAGCTATTAGATATGCTACTAGAATACAACATTCAACAAATAAATCACCTGCCAACAAGAAAGGAAAGGGTATTTTAGACTAGTATTTGTGAATGAGATGAATCATGTTAAAGAAATAATAGTTTATAATGCGAGTATTCCAGACCATAATGTCATAGAATTAACAGTCCATTCCAAAGCAAGTGAAAACAGAGATAAGCAAGAAATGAAAAAGTGGGAAGGATATGGAAAATACAACTTCTACAGTAAAAATATAAAATGGTCAGAAATAAACGAAGAATTAAACACAAGGATTGGGATAACATTTTCGTAAGTGATGACATAAGGGTAAATACGGAGATATTATATAAAATATTAGAGAAAATAGTGGATAAATATATACTGAAGAGGAAAAGTAAACATCAGTCATGCATACCAAGAGACAGAAGGATCTTGTTCCAGAAAATCAGAAAGTGGAAAAAAGGTCTTGCGAAGGAAAAAAATGCATGGAAAGTTATAGAACTTAAAAGTAAGATAGAAAATGCAGAACAAAAGATTATACAATCAAAAGAAAATGTAAAAAGGAACTTGGAAGAAAAAACCCTAGTAAATATCAAGCAAAACCCCAAACTATTATACTCATACGCGAAAAAGATGAATAAAAGAAGAATAGAAATAGGCCCTCTAAGAATTGAAGGGAGATTAACGAATGAAAAAAAGGAAATTTGCAACATATTGGCAGAACGATATAAGAGAGAATTTACCCCTAGAATAGATAATGAAGATAACATTTAGAAGTAAGGGATGAAAATAGTGAATATTTAGCCGACATTGATATTAATGAAGCTTATATTGTGGAGGCTATTAATGAAATTAAAAATGGAGCTGCAGCAGGGCCTGATGGTGTTCCGGCTATTTTGTTAAAGAAAGCAGTTCATTCTATCGCAAAGCCACTTGTAATATTATTAAGACAATGTGTAGATACAGGCATGATTTATGATGAGCACAAATTAGCATATATTACCCCTACATTCAAAAGTGGATCAAGACTAGAGGCAAGTAATTATAGGCCTGTGAGTCTAACATCACATATTATGAAAGTGTATGAAAGGGTAATGAAGAAAAATATCATGAAACATTTAATAAAAAATAATCTGTTTAATATAGGACAACGTTTCGTACCCGGAAAAATTACACAAACCCAACTGTTAGTCCACCGCGAGAACATATACAAAAATATGAAAAGCAGAAATGAAACAGATGTGGTTTATCTAGACTTTACAAAAGCTTTTGACAAGGTAGACTATAATATATTAGCGAAGAAAATTAGTAAACATAATATAGTGGATAAAGTAGGAAGATGGTTAAAAGAATTTTTACACAACAGAAAACAGATAGTTATTGCAAACGATGAAAAATCGGATGAAGCTAAGGTAATTTCCGGTGTGCCACAAGGTAAGTTGTTAGCTGCACTACTGTTTGTTATTATGTTTGCAGACATAGACAGTAGTGTTAAGGACTCGGTAGTGAGTAGTTTCGCCGATGACATAAGAATAAGTAGAGAAATTACTTTTGATGAAGACAGGAACGCACTACAAAGAGACCTTAACCAAGTATATGATTGGGCAGAGGTAAATAGGATGGTATTTAACTCTGATAAATTTGAATCAATAAACTACGGAGACAGAGAAGGAAAGCTATATGCATATAGGGGACCTAATAATGAGACAGTCACAAATAAGGAAGCAGTTAAAGACCTTGGTGTGATGATGAATAGGAACATGTTATGCAACGATCAAATAGCAATTCTATTGGCAAAATGTAAAGCAAAAATGGGAATGTTGTTACGGCACTTTAAAACAAGAAAATCTGAACACATGCTTATGCTTTATAAAACATATGTTCGTAGTCCACTTGAATATTGCAATATGATATAGTACCCACACTATCAAAAGGATATTGCACAAATAGAGAGTGTACAAAGGTCCTTTACAGCTAGAATAGAAGAAGTTAAGGACCTTGACTACTGGGAAAGACTACAATCCTTAAAATTATATAGTCCAGAAAGGAGAAGAGAACGCTACATGATAATTCAGGCATGGAAACAGATAGAAGGAATAGCCGAAAACATCATGGAGCTAAAATATATCAGAAAGAGCAAGCAGAGGTAGATTAATAGTGCCCAAAACTATACCAGGAAAAATAAGGAAAGCATACAGGACATTAATCCACTACGCACCAGCATCGATAATGCAGCGTCTATTCAATGCGTTGCCAGCTCATCTGAGGAATATAACAGGAGTGAGCATAGATGTGTTTAAGAATAAGCTCGACAAATATCTAAACTGCATCCCAGACCATCCAAGATTGGAAGATGCAAAATATACCGGAAGATGTATTAGCAACTCTCTGGTAGACATTAGAAGTGCCTCACACTGAGAGACCTGGGCAACCCGAACAAGATGTAAGGTCTGTAAGGTAAGGTAAGGTCTCTCTCTCTCTCTCTCTCTCTCTCTCTCTCTCTTTGAAAAAAAAAGAAAGAATAGCTTTTAACCCTTTCCCTTCCTATTTATCGTTTTATATATTGCAGATTAGTTTGTGCGGTTTCTGATTTGTTCGTGCTGTAAATAGCGGGGAGGGAGGGCTTTTAGAATTAGGTCATCTAATATGATTTTATAGGCCATCTGGTTGATTAGTAGTGACGGTTTTGGATCACATCGCCGTTCACTCAGCTGAAATGGTCGTCGTTGAATGTAATTTGTTTGTTTCTTTTTTGGGCACGAGGTTGAGGAGATGTTCGTAAGCTATATTATTTTGAAGTTTGCCATACCTTAATTATTAATGTATCTACAAGGCTTTATGTACACACATATACATGTGTATAAAATATATGCATATGTGTATATATATTTATATATATAATTTTTCCATAAATGCCAAGTTAACTCTTGAGAAAGATTTTTGGCTCGGATTCATTCCGTCCTTTGACGTTGACACATTTACCCAAAGTATAATACCCAGCTGATTGTGAGCGCCACTCAGACGAGGTCATTCTTAATATAGAGACCCGATGTATTTATAGTTCCAGCCTTAACTCTTGCTCAGTATGATGAGAACACTTTCTGTTTAATGGCCATGATACTGCCACATTAATAACGGTTTTGAAAAGGAATTGCGAGCTGTTGGGACTCTGCTTCAGTAATATCTTCCCATGCTCTGTATTTTACTTTATCGTAGAAAGACGTTGTCCCCTCTTCACCCACGCACCTGGTTGTAGCAGCTTAAGTAACTGGCAAGTCATACTGTTATACATAAGCAAAAATCGTGTGTATGAACTTAGTATTTTTTTTTTATAAGTTATGAGTAAAATATCAGAGTTCAGGGTCAAGGGCGATTCAGCGTTGACTTTGATCAGAGTGATATAATGTTGGGTTAATGATGTACTGTATTGCAAGGGTATGGATTTTCTCGACTGTGCTCCCGTCATGGCAGAGCGACTTAACGTTTATCCAGCCGACGAACGTTTTCGTAGCGAGAAAGAGAGGATTAAATACCGGACTACCTTTTTGATTTGAAAATCACATTCACTCGTTTAAAATAGAAAAGAGGTTCTGAGCGAGTAATTGATCAAATTGTTATACAAGGTTCGACGTTAAAATTTAATTGTCATGAAGTGTGAGTAAATTTCTTTAAAGCCTTGATGAAAATCGTATCATAGATGAATTCGCCGTCCAGCAGCGCTCTTCTTGTTTGTTTCTGTTAAGCTTTCGGTTAAATGTAACGGGTTTAATTCCAGTATATTATATGATTGATACTAGAATGGGGAGTGGAAGAATGGGTCTTTGAAGTGTGGTTGTAGGTTTATTTTTGTACATAAATGCATTTATTTGGACAGTAAAAAGATATAAGTATTTTCCTTTTTTATGTGTTTATTAATATGCTTATATGTAAATTCCCTCAAATGACTATATATACATACATACATACACACACACACACACACACACACACACACACACACACACATATATATATATATATTATATATATATATATATATACATATACGTTTATATGTATATATATGGCACAATAGCTTCATAGCTTCTGTGTCTCATAATGTCCTGACAGGTTTTGTACAGAAATTAATTAAGAAATACTCCCTTTACTGTTGGGATTCTAACTCATGCTAGTTAGAGGGCAGGTTACAACAAGTTCTGGTGAATATGACCTGATTAGCTGCATTTATGGTCTATATAGAAGTGTATATACGCGTGTTCATGTTTTCATGCATATACAATCCTGTCAATAGGCTGCGAATATAGCTTAATTTTAAACAAGGATCTAAGGGAGTTCAAGTATTTTGATCTCTCAAAATATTCATTCGGTGAGAGTCGCGTTGTCTTATGTGTGTGTGTGTGTGTGTGTGTGTGTGTGTGTGTGTGTGTGTGTTTAACATGATAAATTATTATCCGATGTACTTTCACTTTTCTGAGTGCATGTTAACTCCTGATGTTATCTTCGAATTTACATTTTCATTTTTGAATCTCTTGACAATATATTAGTTGGTTCTGCAAGGACAGTATGCACTATTCCCAAAGACTACTAAGGATACAAAACAAGAAGTTCGTACCACATGCTTCAGGCTGTTGTTGATCTAATGCGTGGTTTACATTTCCCAACATTCTGTATCGTTATCGAATTTATTTTTAGTGTCAGCATTCGTATAATATTTAGGGGCCGTGATGTTATACTGTTCAATAACTGTAGTGCCACTCCTTTCACTGTACAATTGTTATATGATCTTCCGTGAGTGGTGGTTGGTAAATATCGGTAAATCCTTTATCTCATCACAGTTTTACCTGCAACTTCATGTAGTTTAAATATTTTTGGGATAAAAATTGTGATAGAAATTATTAAGTTTTGCACAGATAAAAATTATACAGTTAATAATTACTGACACAAATTTGTGTACCGGCAGACCCCAGGATTATTAGTGGTAGGACTACTGTAGATTGAAGGTGCTATAATAATCGCTGGTGCTTTCAACAAGATTCTCTTCTTTTTATGTTATGTTTCTGCAAAGGGCATGATGAGATGATACCTCGGTTTGTAAAAATTGTTATTTGATCATCCAGTAATTCATGATAATAAAAGAAAGCGATCCCTTTTAGAGGAATTCGACATTAGGCCTATAGGAGATTCACATCAACCGTGGATCTGATATCTAAGCCAGTCCCTTGCGACGCTCCTGATTGGCTGTTGATAAGCCAATCACAGGGCTGGAAACTCTCAGTCTCTCGGGAGAGTTCACATAGGCAGAATGGATGTTCCACCTCTCCTGAGGGAAGCTTTTGAAAGACGTATCCCTCAGGAGAGGTGGAACACACATCCTGCCCATGTGACCTCTCTCGATAGACTGAGAGTTTCCAGCCCTGTGATTGGCCTATCAACAGCCAATCAGGAGTGTCGTAAGGGACGGGCTTAGACATCAGATGTACGGTTTATATGAAAATACTGTAGTAATGCTGCCGGCCTGGCCTAAGTAATATCGGGTTGCCAACCTGGAGTGGCAACACTGAATTTTTGTGGTTCCCGGTGGCACATCTTACTCATTCATAGTTTTCACAACTGTTGGTCTTAGTACGTGAGTTTATGGTATTTCAAAGTGAATACAAGTCTCGACACACTGTACTAGACCACTTATGTATCTATAAAAATAACGGGCCAATTATTATAATTGTGAAGGCACAAGATTACAAAAATGAATTTGGGAATTAGTCAGGATTTCTGGGAATTGGTATTTTATTCTTCATTTGTATATCAATTTTTCAGCGCGTCTTTTTACCCTTCTATCTGTTTTGACCACAGCAAGACATCCTGCATTCTCTTGGATACCAGTTCCCAGAAATCCTTTGACTAATCCCTAAAACTCATTTCTGTAATTTGAAGTCATCATAACTTCATAACTATGAAATTTAGCCTACACACACACACACACACACACACACATATATATATATATATATATATATATATATATATATATATATATATATATATATATATACTATCTGCAGTATGATCCTCAAACAGCAATTCAGGAATGCCGAAGACACATGGATGTTTTAAAAGATTTATTCATAGAGAAACGTTTCGCACATGACTATGTGCATCATCAGTCTGAAAAATAACAAAATAATAACATTAGAAATACTAAAAATACACAGGATTCTTAAAATGACAATTAAAAACATTAAAAGACTAAAAGTAAGAAGCAAAGTAAAAACAACTGCTGTTACACCAACCTTCAGGTACAGAGGAAGAAGATAGAATGACAAAAGAGGGAACAACAACCTCCAAAGACGACTATGCCAGATATAGTTGAGCAGAGGAGCAGCCACCGTTTAACGATGGAACGAGTCTTTAATATATAATGACGACCTTAGAGTCATTATATATTAAAAGACTCGTTCCATCGTTAAACGGTGGCTGCTCCTCTGCTCAACTATATCTGGCATAGTCGTCTTTGGAGGTTGTTTGTTCCCTCTTTTGTCATTCTATCTTCTTCCTCTGTACCTGAAGGTTGGTGTAACAGCAGTTGTTTTTACTTTGCTTCTTACTTTTAGTCTTTTAATGTTTTTAATTGTCATTTTAAGAATCCTGTGTATTTTTTAGTATTTTTAATGTTATTATTTGTTATTTTTTCAGACTGATGATGCACATAGTCATGTGCGAAACGTTTCTCTATGAATAAATCTTTTTAAAACATCCATGTGTCTTCGGCATTCCTGAATTGCTATATATATATATATATGTATATATATATATATATATATATATATATATTATATATATATACATATATATGCATATATCATATATATGTATGTGTATGTATGTATATATATATATATATATATATATATATATATATATATATATATATCCGCACGAAATTTTTTTTATCGTGGGTCATCTGGGATTGTTAATCAATTACATATTGCCCCAAAGGCATAGAATTTAGAATGAGGAGCAAATCCAACGGCGTCTGAAAGGTTTCTTAAGTGGTTTTCCTGTTTCATAGAAGTGAAATTAGGTGTTGCATATCGAGAAATTATTTCCGGTTGCCCAGTATTTAACACGACTCTTGGCTAGATTTGTGAAACGAGAAGTCATTGTCATTTGAGTTGCATGATCAATCGCTGTCTGTGATACACTATTCAAAATTTTGCGTGGCAGAATATTTATTTGTTTATTTCATCATCTGTATGTTTTTTTCTTAATTATTATTTCTTAAAATGTGCGTTCATTAGTGTGGAAAACAAAGCCTGGATGATATAGGCTTCTGCAGTATAGAAGACTTGTAACTGACAATAGGAAGTGAAATGCAATGAATTATTATATTTTGGTTATTGAAAAACCGAATCTTGTGCTCAATTGATTTAAAAAAAAAAAAAAACCACGGAGAAGCTAAATATGGGAAATTATGTCGAGTCTATTCTTATGCAAAAGAACTGAGGCCATGACACCTTTTACCACAGCCAGTGACAATGAATCCAATCGTACAGAAAATAGTTTAGGTATGATGAATAATAAAAATTAATAATGGATAATAAGAGATAGTTTCTGCCTGGTGGGTTCTCTTAGTGTTTTGGGAGCCATAATTTAGGACATTTTGAACGGGAACTAATGTGGGTGAGAATAATGCAAAAAATTATTTCTGAATGAATTGAGAGGAATGAAAAGTCCTCAAAATTATGTAAACCTTCTTCTTCTTCTTGGCCATTATTGCATAGGTGTACCATCTGAAGAAAAGGAAAATTTAAGGGACATTGAAAAGAAAAACGACATTGAAAGGGAAGAATAAAAAGTCCTCAGAAGAATGTAAACCTTCTTCTTCTTGTAGGTCATTATTTATCCCTTAATACTTAAATGTATCACAAAAAAAATATAAATAAATTGAAGTGGAATTCCAGTAAAAACCCCAACATAAATCCTGACCGCAAGTGATGCCATTTACTATTTACTGCTCCACTTTCACCGAAAAAAAAAGAGAGTGAAAATTCTTTATTGCTACCATTTATCTTCGCATATTGCTACCATTCATCTCCATGTCCGTGAGCACTTTGTCGCCGAGTCGCCTGCGGAAGCTCAAAAGGTCCAGGGTCCTGGAACGTTTTCGGCTGACAGCGCCCAGACGGGAAACTAATGGAATGAAGTGCTGCCTTACGTTTGTATTGGCCTCAGCAGGAACTGACGCGGATTCTACTTGCCAGAAGTAGGAATTCTACGTAAATATAATCAATGCATATCAAGAACATCCAGCCAGTTATAAGATCCAAAAGTGGTGATCTAAAATAAAGGACATGCTGCGGTTTTGATGACAATACTTAAAAATAAAGGGTTTCTCTCTTTACTGTAAATGCTTATAAGTAAAGGGTTTCTCTCTTTATCGTAATGGACATGTTGTAGTTTTAATGTAAGTACTTAAAAATAAAGGGCCTCTCTCTACTGTAATACTTAAAAGTAAAGGGTATCTTTCTTTATCGTAACGGACATGTTGTGGTTTTAATGTAAATACTTGAAAGTAAAGGGTTTCTCTCTTTACTAATAAATACTTAAAAGTAAAGGGGTTCTCTCTCTACTGTAAATACTTAAAAGTAAAGGGTTTCTTTATCGTAATGGACATGCTGTATTTTGAATGTAAGTACTTAAAAATAAAGGTTTTCTCTCTTTACTGTAAATACTTAAAAGTAAGGGGTTTCTTTCTTAACCGTAGTTTTGAGGCTTTATGTTAACGAACAAATTAATTTCCATTGTGGGTTCTAACGAGAAAAGTATATAACATTAGAAATTAATTTTCTCTTCAATGAACGAAGTATCAAACATGAAACTAAGAAACTAAACTGTATATTAACTGATAAGTAGTTGGAATCGTACCGTCTGTTTTATTTTCTTCTGTTTATACTTTTGATTTATGCATAATGGTAAAGTAAATTATTAATATTCACCGTCATTAATGAAGTTGGAATAATTAAAAGACAAGCTTGATAATCTCTCTCTCTCTCTCTCTCTCTCTCTCTCTCTCTCTCTCTCTCTCTCTCCAATTTATGTCTCTTTCTCTTCGTGTAAGAAAAAGATTTTCGGACATTTTTTTCATAAGATTTCAAGTAAGTCGTAATTATACTGAA
>NC_087202.1:76926192-76963692 GCF_015104395.2 Macrobrachium nipponense | reverse complement strand
GGTCTGCTTGGCTCAGTTGTTCCTGCCCTCGCCTCACCAGCCAGACACACCGGAAATGGACCCCGTTTCGGTAAATTACTATGGCCCATTAATTGAAAAGCATATCACGCCTATGTTGATCCAAGCAGTAAATCAGGGACCAAGTGGTTAGTCGACTGTGACGGGTCTTACCTAGGCGGAGAAGGTTGTGGGGATAGCAACCTCATCCCAAAAAAGATCTAGATATTAACATGTATATATATATTTTTTTTCCTGAGGATATTAATACTAAGATTCTTTTTGAAATAAGGTTTCCCATAAAAACTCTGTCTTTATATATATATATATTAGATATTATATAATTAATATATTTTTTTTTTTAACAGGGAAGTGACTGAACACCAAAATTATTTTTTATAACACACCAAAATTTTATTTTATAAACTCACTCAATTAATCTCAATTCTTGGAAATAACACACTAAAAGGTAAGTTAATGAAATATGCCCCTAAGGAGAGCAACAACATAATAACATAAAATTCCATATCTGGACTGGCCCCTCTTTTTATCTCGGCCAATTCTAGCAAACGGTACTTAGAAGTCAGAATTAATCGTCATAAGTATTGTGCTGTCGAAAGTCTGCAAACACCCAATGCAATATTCATTGTCATTTCAGTGAAAACTCCTCGCAGGATAAATTGGACCGGCAGTTTCAGGTTATTGCTAGATTGGCAGATTTCTTTTCATCGCAAAACCTTTAGAATCCGCCATTGTACAATTTACTTCCAACTGTAGTTTTAACCTTAGCTCTGGCTTTTGTATTATTGGAAAACCTTTGTGGAGTTTGTCCTTATATATCTATATTATGTATATATATTATATAATATATATATTTATATCTTAGACTATATATCTTAATATATATATATATATAAGATTCAATACAATTATATGAATATTATGTATGTATTCATATAAATATATATATAAATAATTATATATGTATGTTATAATAATTATATATATATTATATATATATATATATGTATATATATGATATTATATATATCTATATATTTTAATATATATATATATATATATATAGTATAATATCGTCTATATTATATAGATCTATATCTGTATAGATATATCTATATATATATAAAGACAAACTCCACGAGGAGTGAAGCAATGGAATGCCGCTACGAGGCCTTTCAAATTATTGTCCTGCCTTTACTAAGTAGGCTGATTTAAATACGAAAACAAATTTACAAAGAAAGTTTGTATAAATGACAGATAGGGATTATAAAGGAAAATATGTACCTGGAATCCAACACAGCTGAAGAATTATTAGTCAAAACAAACGTACAATTTAAGAGGTTTACAAAGGATTAAGTAGAACTGCTCAGATGCAGGTACAAGACATTTAAAAGAATATACAGGGAGGTGACAATCCAATAAATCTCATTTTGGTAAACAATAAGTATTTTTGCAAAGTGAACATTTTTACAAAAAAATATAATAAACATGCAGATACATAGAATATATCTATAAGGTAATTGATTTGTAATTAAGTCAGTGATTTTATCTTTAAGGTCATTCTTAAACTTTTTACTAGTACAAGGTTTCCAATAATACAAGCCAGAGCTAAGGTTAAAACTACAGTTGGAAGTAAATTGTACAATGGCGGATTCTAAAGGTTTTGTGAAAAGAAATCTGCCAATCTAGCAATCACTGAACTGCCGGTCCAATTTATCCTGCGAGAGTTTTCACTGAAATGAATGAATATTGCATTGGGTGTTTGCAGACTTTCGACAGAATACTTATGCTGATTAATTCTGACTTCTAAGTCCTTGCTAGATTGTCCGATATAAAAAGAGGGGCAGTCCAGATATGGAATTTTATATGTTATTATGTTGTTGCTCTCCTTAGGGGCATTATTTCATTAACTTACCTTTTAGTGTGTTATTTCCAAGAATGAGATTAATTGAGTTGTAGTTTTATAAGATAAAATTTTGGTGTTATAAAAATAATTTTGGTGTTCAGTCACTTCCCTGTAAAAAAAATTAAATTGTACCCCTGTTTTGGGAGCTTACTTTGTAAACTTATTTTGATTTTTAAATCAGTTTGCTTACTAAAGGACGAGAATTCGAAAGGCCTGGCAGCAGTAATCCATTGTTTCACTTTCCTTCGTGGATTTGTCTTTATTTATACATTCATCATATTCCATATTTTCGTGATTCAGTTATATATATATATATATATATATATATATATATATATATATATATTATATATATATATATATTATATAATAATTTATTTAAGTAAATATAATGTGTATATATATTGTTATATATACATATATGTATGTATGTATGTATAATAGAGAGGGAGAATTATATGATGTTGCATAATTAGGAGAGGGAGAGGTTGCGTCTTGAAATATGTTCCCGTTGCATGAAGACCTGTTATTGAACAATAGGGGGAAATGAAGGGATCGATGAAATGGCGACTTACTGAGAGAGAGAGAGAGAGAGAGAGAGAGAGAGAGAGAGAGAGAGAGAGAGAAAGTGTTCGTAAGCTATTGGTTATTGTACTGAAATTATCAGCTAAAATGCACGGTATATTTTGTACATTGGAAATACGTTCGATTGTATTATTTCTTCTGAAGCTTTCTTTTTTTCACATCTTTAAGAAGAAAATAAAAAAAAAACTGAAGCGGTAAGTCGGTTCTCTCTCTCTCTCTCTCTCTCAAACGAAATTGTGCTTTCATTCTATAAGTGATATTCAGTTATATGCACAACATTATTATTATTATTATTATTATTATTATTATTATTATTATTATTATTATTATTATTATTATATTGGAAATATACAGATACAAGGGTCGACCGGTAGTCCATGCAGACAACTTCTCGCTGTCGTTAGAAGAAAATTGATGGTGTTTCGGGAATCTAAACTTTCGTAACCCCGAAATATAAGAAAAATCCCCAGCGCTCAGTAGCGTCACCGTGCCACCTGTTGCGGAAACATCTGAAATGGCGAGAGCTGGCAACTATGCTTCCCTACCACTTGTTGATCGCCTGCCCTCGGCTGCTTTAAAGGCTGCTGAAATTCAACAGATGTCTGCGGGGTGTCATACACTTTAATGTTGCCTTTCAACTGGTTGGTTAGCATTTTTGCTATTCAGATTTTTTTTCTATTTATTCTCCGTCCGTAAGCATTGGTTCTTCGTTCCCAAATACAGTCTAAGCTATTTGGCTTCCCTGCTACAGAAATATGTACTTTGTGATTTTTAAAATCTGGGACATCTGAGATTTCAGTGTTACTATTCATTGGTTTGTTTTTTCTACTCTTTTTTTCGTATATTTTCTCATTCGCCGAATCCGTGTACATATACGTAATTAGCATCCCTTGCTTTGCACTAACGAATATTGAAATTTATATTACCTTACCTTTAATATTATATATCAGCGATTTTATGAAGTTTGTATCATTCACTTTTTTTAAAGATCTTTTCGTTCATCTTTTACTTTACTGTATTCACATGTATTTTGGGAGACTTGTCGGTTTTCCATACCATTCACTGGCAACATATATTCACTGAATATTCTATATAATAATTTTTTTTTTGTCGTTCTTACAAATTCATGTGAAGTTTGGTGTTTCCCTCGTACTCATATTTTTACTTTGGCAGACGTATGCTTAGAATGTTGGTTGGTTCAATTTTTTTTGTGAAGTTCTTTCAGCCATCATGTTTTGGAAGTCTCCGGTTGTGGCTTTTTTGCGTAAATGTCTTTCACTGATTTTTTTTATGTGGTTGTTGACGCTCTCTCGGTCCCAGACGTTTTTAGGACTCTTGGGAATGGAATAGCTTTGGAATTGGATTTATGGCCTCACTGTGACCCATTGCCGATTGCACCAAATGCTGAAATGTGTGGAGGTTTCGTTAATGGTTATTTACAAGGCAAGTGCTTTAAATCCATTAAAAAAGATAAAAAAAAAAAAAAACTTTTTGAAGGAGCTTAAAACCCTCGTGAGAGGTTTTATTTTAGCTCTGCTTTTTCGCGTCTTAAAAAAAAAATTGTTTTTTTGAAGGGGCTTAGAACCCGCGTGAGATGTTTTATTTAAGCTCTGCTTTTTCACATGTCATTAATTGAATATCCTGTTAGGTGATTACTTTGACACGATAGTCAGGCGAGAATGACTGTTTCTCTTTTTCTCCCATACCCTCTCCTTGTAATCGCCGAAATTGTAAAAACATGCCTGCATTATAATAGATCCAAGGTTTCTTTGAGGTGTTTGAGATATAGATGGGTAATGCGTAACGAGGCTGTGATTTCTTATACCTTTTAGGTAAAAAATTTTTGCGTTCTCTATCAGGCGTCTTTTAGTCACCCAGGTTCCCCGGAAGAGGTCTGATGGAGGGCGAAATTGGTGGGGCAACTTAAGACCCTCCGGCTTCATTTAGGCTTTGATGGAGGGCGAAACTGTTTGGACCAATTAAGACTGCATTTCCTCTCCTCCTTTGCTGTATGTGATTTTTGTTTGTTTGTATGGTGTTTTTATGTTACATGGAACCAGTGGTTATTCAGCAACGGGACCAACGGCTTCACGTGACTTCCGAACCACGTCGAGAGTGAACTTCTATCACCAGAAATACACATCTCTCACTCCTCAATGGAATGGCCGAGAATCGAACTCGCGACCACAGAGATGGGACGCCAACAAACATACTAACCACGCACTGAGGCGCTCTGTATGTGATTAAGGAGAATTCAGCCGAATATTTTGTTCACATTTCCATTTTAGTCGTTTTGTACCTAGAGATACTTGAACCTAAACCTCTGTTACATCAATGCGTTGTTATTTTTGGTGTTGAATTTCAACAGAGAAATCCGTGAGCACAATTGGTTTTTTTTTTTATATATAAAGCATTCACGTTTTGTGGAGCAAAAACATTTCATTTTTTTGCTGCTAAATATATGCCCGCGCTTTTGCGCAGGATGTATTTGTGTATTCAGTTCATGTTTTTTAAGAGCATTTTTAAATTGTAGTTACTTTTTTAAACACGTGTGTTATGGCTACAGTTTTATCCTTATTTTTTTCCTCTCGCTGTGTATGTGTATTTAATATTATATATATATATATGTTTATATATATATATATATATATATATATATATATATATAGATATAGATATATATATATATATATATATATATATATATATATATATATATATATAATACATATACTATATGTATATGTGTGTGTGTGTGTGTGCGGCAGGCGATTACGAGTTTGTCTAATCCATCTCTGTACATTCGTTGCCACTTTAGAAAATACTGGCTCAGAAGTATATAAATATCAAGAGCATGCCTGGCTTGGCTATTGCAATTTTGATTCCCGATGTCTTCCTTCCACATTGTTATTGGCACGAGAGAGACCCGTAAAACTGCCTGTCGGAATATGGCCCCTAGCTGGAACACCGCTGGTATATACTTCAAAATTATATTTCTCGTGAAATGGTATCGAACATATGGACCAGTCTGCTTGGCGAGCAAGTGTCTGTTGCAATAAAACCATAGTAATATAACGATAAAATTTTATTTTAAATGCTCTCTCTCTCTCTCTCTCTCTCTCTCTCCTCTCTCTCTCTCTCTCTCTCTCTCTCAATGATAATCAAGAATAATTTGCATTTTTTTTCTAGCGTTGCGGACATTTCCTCGTCTGTGGATAAGTCAAGGGGATGGTTGGTCTCCCACCTCCCTTTATTCGTACGAGCAAAAGCAAATCACAAACGTCAAAACATTATAATTGGACCCTGCAGTTCATTTTATTTTCATATGGTTCAATACAGTATTTAGTAAAGAATATATATATATATATATATATATATATATATATATATATATATATATATATATATATATATATTTATATATAATATAATATATTAATAAATATATATATAATTAATATATATTATATATCTATATATATATATCTATATATATATATATATATATATTACTATATTGTATATACATGCAAACATATATATATACATTTATACACTGACTTATTAATGTTATTATTTGAAGACGTCTGTTTTGATTCTTGATAATAAATCATGTCCACCTCAGCTCCCCTTTTATATTAGAATAGATGTTGTTCATCGTGTGCAGTCTCATGTATCTTTACAAAACACGTTTCTGGGAATTTTACACACCTTGGTATATTTTTCTTGGAGAAGTGTGCTCGTGACATTTTCTGCTGCCCGCATCTTTCTTACCAGTAACACATACCGTATTTTGTGAGATTTCTGTAAGAGCTCTTTTTCTAAGCTGTTTACATCGTTCTGGTTGCTGAATTCAAAAATATTCGCTTGGAAAAATAGTTTTAAATTGTTTATTTAACAATGAAATATAAATGCTCTCGAATATGTTTCTGTTCTGTAAACTCCTCGGAACCACTTTCAATCTAATCCCAAGAAATCGCTGGTACTTTTGAAATTTTCATGTACAATATATATATATATATATATATATATATATATATATATATATACTACATACATATATAATATATATATATATATAGTAAAGGAAAATTTCAAAAATACCAGCGATTTCTTGGGATTAGATTGAAAGGGGTTCCGAGGAGTTTACAGAACAGAAACATATACCAAAGCATTTATATTTCATTGTTAAATAAAGTATTCAAAAATATTTTTCCAAGCGAATCCTTTTGGATGCAGCTCTCTCTGTTCAGTAAACATCGTGGTCCCTTTCACTACAGATCCCCAGAGAAGTAGCTCCTTAGGTGGTCAGATTCACTGAACAAAGTCATCTTTATACATCATTAAACCACCCTTCTAAGCCAAATCTTTCGTGGCATGACATAGGAAAATGCTAATCAAGTATAGGGTCGTTCTCTATCCCTCTCTGTGATAACATTGGAAGACTGGTGACGTTGTTGCCTTCATTGCGAGTAGCGCTTATGGGGCCAGGGGGGATATTACTTTTTAAATATATGTGCAAAAGGCAATATTTATCGAAGTCTGGAAGCACACTAATTAGTGATATCAAGGGAAGACGCAATCTACAGAGAGAAAAAAACAGTATATTATATGAGTGATTAGATTTGACAGTGCGTTATTGCTCTTCGATGTTTTCCAGGACGACTCAGAAGTGTCTGATAGAGAGAGGAGGGTTCCTGACCGAGGGGTGGGTGGGGTTGGAGGGGACGGTTAGGGGATTGGAATTAAAAAACTACAATTAGGTTCAGCGGTTGAGTATCGGTTCTTTTACCTTGCCAGATGTCAGCCCTTTAGTATCCGCAAGTTTTCTGATAACACGGTTAAATAAACTGACGGTTCGAAAGTAATAAAACAGGCGTGTAATTGACTATAAAAATGAATGGATTTATGTGATGATGTGACAACATTCTTTTCCTCAATAACGCAAGAAATATGGACATCGAAAAATTCAACGAATTGATCTTAGAATTATACATATATATATATATATATATATATATATATATATATATATATATATATAATATATATATATATAGTATCTATAGTATATATAGTATATATATATATATATATAGATATATATGATATGTATATATATACATATCCTTAAATCCACGGTGGAAAGGTGAGTGAAAAACTGGGGACTTGGAATAAGTACTTTCGTGGTATATTCTAAATTTTCAAGTTCACACTGAATGTAATAGAAGTTGACATACCTTTGTATACAAAAACATAATGGGGGCGCGGTTAGTATATATAGTATATGGTGTATACACACACAGATACACACACACACACACACACACACACACATATATATATATATATATATATATATATATATATATATATATATATCAACATACGATGTTTCCCCAAATTAAAGTTGGGATAATCCAAGAGCAAACTTCACAAGGATCGCTGTCACATTTATAATTTAATTGCTTAAATGTGGAATGACTCGATGCACAGTAAAACCTCCATAACATCAATTACTCCTTTTGCCAGCATAGAAGGTTCACACAGCATTCGCGCGCGCACCGCCGCCGCCGCCGCCACCGCCGCCGCCGCCTCCATCATAGAAGCTCTCTCACTTCCCGGGTATTGAGACCTTTCCTTTTTATACCTCTTTTGTAACGTCTCTCCAACCCTTTGTAGGTCTTCATTTCATTATTACCACATTCGGAACCGTATAAAAATATTCTGGCCGATTTTTTCACTTGTGCTAACCATTTTTCTCATTTTAGGCATCTCTACATTTCTAACTATAAATACAGTACTACACACATTTCATTACAACAGCTTCAGTGTGTGCGTGTGTGTGTGTTTTTTTTCATACATCTTACCTTTCTTGTTTCATCTGCTATACTATGCATACACCCTCTTACCTTCCTTGTTTCATCTATAATGTGATTCACCTCTTTTCTCATTCTACCATCATCCACTCCATTTATAACCAAATACTTATATGAATATGCAACTTTCATTCTTCCACCATCCATTTAAATATTCACTGCATCATCTTCTACGCTTCCAGTTATCTTTTTAACCTTACTCCTGCTCACATTTACTTTCAACTTCCTCTTCTTACAAACGCATTTAAATTGTTTTATTACTTTCTGCTACTGATTTCTGTTGTTTCCCATCAGTGTCCCTAATCAGCACGGTATCGTGTGCAAACAGAATGTAAAGTTCTACACAGGATCCCACAATTGTACACCTACACCGAATGCGTTTTCTCTGAATCCATCATTTCATCCCTAAGATAATCAACAGCCAATATATACAGTATAGATATGTCCTTGTCGCAGACCCACTTTTAGAGATCAGTCACTCTACCACCTTTTATTGCTAACACATGCTTTAATTCATCATAAAAAAAATCGTTCGCTTATTGAACCATTCACTCTCATCACCCTCCAGATTGCCTCTCCATCATATAACTAGTTTATAATGATCACTTGGCCCACATACCTTCCTTGTGTAAACCATAACTGTTCTTCTCTTCTTAGTCCTTCTGTCATTGCTTTGATATACTCAATAAAATTCTTACTGTATACATTCCCAATTGTGCTATGTAACTTTATGCTTGTGTGATTCGTAGTCGTCTTTGTCGCCATACTTTCATTCAGTTGGTTAATGATTCCTCTCATCCTTTCTGTCATAACCTTCCCCTCGTCCAACCATAGCACATCATCTTATTTGATATCTTACTTGTAGTCCCATCAGCTGCAAATGTCATTCCGTTCTTCATTCCTCTAATTTTCCTCCTCCTCTATATTGCATCCTCAACATTCACTTCCACAAATGTTCTCAACCTCTCACTATTCCTATCCACTTTTGTGTCATTTAGTCCTTCTCTTTTATCTCCCACGTGCAGCAAATTTCAAAATGTTACATCAACCTAGATTGCTTTCACTTCAGACACCAGCTCTTCATTAGTATCTTTTATTCCGCAGTCCATTTATTATTCTCTCTGCAGTCACATATGGCTCATCTTCTCCCTGCTATTTTTATGACTTGCCCAGTCATACTCTACGCTATCCATCCTCAAGTAAGCTCGCATATTTTCTCTCATGTCATGTAACTGAACCTCAAATGCTTTCCGTCTTCGCTTGATCACACCTTTAATTCCTCATCCTACTAGTTATTGACTTCATTCCCTCCTCTTACCCTCCAGTACCCACAATTTCTCTCCTCTCTCCCTTCGACCCCGTCATGGAATTTTACAAAAACTTCATCTTTTCCTTCCTTGGCCCTTGTCTTTAACGTAGCCCGCATGGCACCCATTTTCTCCTTATATGCTGTGAGAAATATCTGGTCTCGCTTCCTTCCCATCCCACTCACTACCTGTCTATCTATCTATCGATCCTCGAAGACGTTAGCAATATACATAACTGCTTTGTTACGATGCATTATTTATAAGTAATAAATGTGCAGGAAAAAGTATAAAATTGGTATTAAATGGATAGATAAAAGTAGTATTAAATGGATAGATTTGATAGTTGTCAATTAGGGTAGAAAATTAGAAATATAGAATATTTGGACATTTATTTTAAAATGTCACTATAGTTGAGCGCTGAAATTGTCAACAGGTAGAGATGTTTGTTCACTAGCATGCTGCCTGAATGACCGTTGCATAGCAACTTATTGGAGAGAGAGAGAGAGAGAGAGAGAGAGAGAGAGAGAGAGAGAGAGAGAGAGAGAGAGAGAGGGCAGGCAGATACGGGTGATGACAGATAGAGTAATTGATGTATTGGATATGTTTTTATTGTTTACTGAATAGGAGAGAGAGAGAGAGAGAGAGAGAGAGAGAGAGAGAGAGAGAGAGAGAGAGAGAGAGAGAGATGAAATAAAGCTTATTGGATGCTGCTCTTTATTAATTCATGAAGGTAATCAGACACATTTTATTTTGAGAATTCAGGATTTTTTTTAGAGAGAGAGAAAGAGTGAGAGAGATCTCTTACTGGATTCCACGTATTAGGTAATTATCAGTTAACACAATACGTTCTTTTTAGACATTTTAGTCTTGCTTTGAATTTTGAGACGGAACGAACTTTAGCAGATGTGCGTAGCAGTAATGTCTGTTTTTTTTCTTTCAAATTTGTCGTGACTTGGCTGGAGTATGCATCGTGTACGGTGATAGCTTTTTATCCACTTACACTTCTCCATTTATTGGTTTTAGTATCATGGCTAGAATTTTTCAGTTCCAGGGGTCCTTTATTCCTTTATTCCTCACACCGTTGGACTATGGAACAGCCTCTCGGAGGATGTTGTGCAATTGGAATCAGAAGTTCAAGCGAAAATGCAATGCGTTACTACCCTAAGACTATTCTTCTTGCATTTTAATACATTTTCCATTTCATCTATTTTCTATGTATAATTCTATATATTATATGTATAATACTATATATATATATATATTATATATATATATAGTATATATGGTATGATATATATATATATGATATATATATATATAATATACATATCTATATATATATAGTATATATATATTATATATATATATATATATATATATTATATATATATATATATATATGAATGAGGATTCTCTTATTTCTGTATTTCCCTTTACTTCCTCTTACTTCTGCCTAACGAACATCATAGTCTTTGTAAGCTGGAATCTCATGTTAGTGGCCTCGGTGGGTTTGTTCCATATGAATAATAATAATAATATGATAATAATAATAACAAACTCAGGAGGCAAAATCCAATGCGGAACCCCACACTATAAAAAACCGCAGTCGAATAGGATGACTGTGATAGAAAAAAGAAAAACAAATAATAATAATAATGGAGGTTCTGAAAACGATACGTGCCCAGTGTGTTTCACGGTTAAGAAAATTTCACTGCAGAACCGGCTGATTAGGAGACAAGAATAACGGAGCGGATCATAAACATAATTAATATCCTAAAAGTAATTAGAAAATATGAAAAATTACCATTGGCTCCCTACTCAGAAAGAGGTACTCCGCTAGTGGAAGACCGTTTGCCAAGGTAATCTTCATTTTCGTTTGTTCTGATGAAGCATTGCGGATAATGATAATAATAATAAAGTATTTGCTCTACATTCACCAAGGCCCTCCGCACCCCATGGTGTTGTAGGCGGTGCTGACCCGTGTGCGACAGACCTTTGAATGTCTTTGAGGCACCCTGAGGCTGTAATTATAAGATTATAGAGGCTTTTCATTCCCAGGTACTTTAATCTTCTTATTCGGCCCTGCTCTCAATCTCCCTTTCTTCTAAATCTTACAACTGTTCGAGCAAGAGCTTTTTTATGGGATAACATAGACCCTCCATTCGCCTTTTCCCTGAGAAAATACCTATTTATTTTGCATGCGGTTGCCTTTCTCGGCTGTGAAGTTGAAGTCTATCCATGGCTGTGAAATGACTAGGAATGACTTGTGAGTCGGTGTCAAAGTCACTCCACACTTCAGTCAGGCCAAAACTTTGCCATATCGTATTCAAACAATATTCAGTCATTGTTTCCTATCTATTATTTTGTCAGAGAGAGAGAGAGAGAGAGAGATCTGTCTGTATACGATTGTTTATTTTCTCACTCGTCAAATTTACTCTGCTATGCTTTATTTCATAATTCCTTGCTCACCGATTTATTCTACTCCTACAACATTAAGAAATCAAGATATTTGTAGAAACGAGAACTGCCTCCAGACAGGTACGGTGATAATCTCAAGTTCCCCTGGAGAGAATCTAAGCGGCTTATCCGTGAATCTAAACGCACGTGGAACTGTTTGAAATAGTGGCAACAGCACCAAAATGAGATGCCATATTGATAGAAAATCTGATTCAGTTTCATGTTGCTGCATAAAAAACTTGATGAGTCGTGAACCTATGTAATTGATTTAGATTTCTGCGTTACGGAAAAGGTGATATTTGATATCTGTAATGGGAGAAATGGTTTTTATCTCTCTCTCGTTGTAATAAATTTGGCAATATGCGAAAATTAAACACACGTGGAAGGACCCAAATAGCCCCGCCAGAAAGCTCTGGTCATTTTGGAAATACTATAGTTCCCACTAAACAAAATGCAAGAGCTGAAATTATTCTTGGTTTGTGGTCTGCGGTCAGGTTCTCTTGACTTGATGACAATGCTCGGGATTATAGCTCATCACTTCTTCAGAGCCTTTCTCCTCCTCCCCCTAACATCGTGTCAGTCATTACCCTCTTTCTGGAAGTGTAATATACATTTTATATTTATGTGTGTATATATATATATATCTATATATATATATATATATATATATATATATATATATATATGTATGTATATATACATACATACACACACAAACACACACATATTTATATTTATATATATGTAATGTATATATATACACACACATATATATATATACACACACACACAAACACAAACATTTATATATATATGTATGCATACACACACTATATATATATATACTATATATATATATATGTGTTATTATATATATTATGTGTGTGTGTGTGTGTGTGTGTATATATATCACACACATACACACACACACACACATTCACACACACAGCATATGCATGCACAAACATCCAGTAAGTACATGCGTTTTCTATAGCAACCCCGTGCACCGGTGAAGAGCCTCTTGATGTATTTCCTTCGAGTGGCTGAATATCGCCGTCTTCCATGGCCTAATTGCGTTTTAATGGTCGTTCGACATTAATTAGGGCCTTCTTCGAAGTTAGATACTATGCAAGATTGATGGCTGGGAGTCTTTGATATTATTCATGGGAAATTATGGATGCAGAAGCCTGTTTCTGTTTTGAGACCTGATTAAAATCCGGATTTAAAACATTAATTTTTTTTTTAAAGAATTTTAGCTGGGGTTACATCAGTCATGGGATAAAAGATTGGGTATGATGAGTGTCCAGTATAAGTTAAAAGTATCTTTGAAAGCCAAGTCGTCAGGTTTCTTGGGAAAATAAGTATGATTTAGTATATATAATGAACGTATAGTGCAACTATAATGTGGCAAGTATTTTGATGATAGTAGGTCATTTAATACAAATATAAAGTACAGGGTATTATCAATAATTTTGGTTATTCTTTTTTTCTTGCGTGATGCATTTATGTCATATATCGAATATAAATTTATACCGTCATTTAAAGATTTTTGAGCATATATATGTGTGTATATATATCAAGAAAAGAATGTATATATATAAATATTTGTATTTTTTTCGTGTGTGATGTGTTTATGTCGTTTGTCGAATATAAATTTATACCGTCATTTAAAGGTTTTTGAATAGATATATGTGTACCTATATGTGCGTTAAAAAAGAAGCGTATATATAAAAAATATATATATATATATATATATATATATATATATATATATATATATATATATATATATATATATTATATATATATATATATATATATATATATATATATATATATATATATATATAAACGCTTCTTTTTTAACGCACATATAGGTACACATATATCTATTCAAAAACCTTTAAATGACGTTATAAATTTATATTCGACAAACGAAACATAAGGCACATCACACACGAAAAAAATACAAATATATATATATACATTCTTTTCTTGATATATATACACACATATATATGCTCAAAAATCTTTAAATGACGGTTATAAATTTATATTCGATATATGACATATATATATATATATATATATATATATATATATATATATATATATATATATATATATATGTGTGTGTGTGTGTGTGTGTGTGTGTGTATATAATAGATAATATATTATATATATATATATATGATATATGATATGATATATTATATATATATATATATATATATGCCCGCCAAGAGGTTTTTTATGTGATTTGTTGTATGTTTGTTGCCAATATCTTTTTCGCAAAACTTCTCGATCATTGTATGGAAACATTGACGAAAACGGGAGCCTCGTGACTGAAAACAAGTGAATAGTTTTCGGAGAGACAGAAATGTAACCCAGATTTAGAAGTGTCTTTTTAGGGATGAATGATAGTCTCCAATTAGAGGTCCAGTGTGTGAGAAACCAAAACCGTGTGCAAGATAAGTCAGTATTATCATACTCATCATCAGTACCGGAGATTAGGAAGTTTAGTTCATCATTCTCATCATGACCGCTGCTGTGACCTTTAGAGGACGACCGTGAATTCTGAATCAGCCCTAATGATGGAGGTGAATTCTGAATCACCACAATGATAATCATCATCATTTTAGCCTCAAAAGACCGGAGAAGGTGAACCTATTATCATTATCATCATCGTTATCTTTGTGTCCCAAATAGGCGATCATAAATTCTGAACCAGCTTTAATGATAAGGTGAATTCTGAATCATCACAATCATAATAATCATCATTTTAGCCTCAAAATACCGGAGATGGTGAACGTATCATCGTTATCATCATAGTTATATTTGTGTCCCAAATTGGCGATCATAAATTCTGAACCAGCCCTAATGATAAGGTGAATTTTGAATCATCACAATCATAATCATCATCATTTTAGCCTCAAAATACCGGAGATGGTGAACGTATCATCATTATCATCACCATCATCATCTTTGTGGCCCAAATTGCGGCGGCGTCGTCGTCGAACCCTGAAGGATATGACGAACCCAGCAGCAGCAGTTCGTGTTATTTGTAAATTCATATTTAATCTCTGTTGCATATCATTCATCACGATTCCCTGTCCCGTCACGCCCCGGCCACTCGCTCACGGAAGGGTGTCGCGTCTCATATTACGTAGTTGGTGAAACGTAAAGGCTTGCCTCTTTTTTATTTTTTTTTTCATGTAAATTCGTTTCTCTAAATTGATTTCCTAATATATCTTATTAATTGGTACACTTACGGAAAGAGGAATGATACTATACTATATGCTTGTGCGTTTGTTAAATTGACTTCCGTAGTTTTATTACGTATTTATATTTGGTGTATTTTGGCTAGAGGGAGTAATGTTGTGTTATGTGTGTGTGAGTTAGTTGTCAGTTTCGGCAATTGCAAAGCGAGACGTAGAAAAAAACCTATCGTCATTTCGTTTTAATCTCTCTCTCTCTCTCTCTCTCTCTCTCTCTCTTATATTATATATATATATATATATTATATAATCTATATATATATAATCTATACATATATATATATATATATATATATATATATATATATAATATATATATAGATTATATATAATATAAATTATATATATATATTTATATATATATCATATATATATATATTTTTTATATAATATATATAATAATATATATATATATTATAATATAGAATAATATATATATATAAATAGATTATATAAATATTATATATAGATATATATTACTATTTATATATAATATTAATAATTTATATATAATATATATATTATCTATATTATAATATATAATATTATATATATATGTGTGTGTGTTGTGTGTGTGTGTATGTATGTATGTATGTATGTATGTATGTATGTATTTATGTATATACTTATATGTATACTATATATATATATACATATATATATAATATATATATATAATATAATAAATATATTATTTATATATATATTACACCTATATGTGTTGTTGTGTTCGTGTACTTACATACATGTAAACACGTTTGTTCACAAGGACATAATAAATGTAATTTTTTTCTCTGATAAATATATTCATATTGAATAGAAGTCAAGAGAACACGCAAGAACTGTAAAAACATTCAGGGTCTTTGCCGTAGGAATGTGATTCCGTGTTTCGTCAACTATTTATTAGCTTATCACCGTCTTGCGTTTAGATTGATAGCTGTATTTTCACTACCTACTGGGAAACGACATCTGTAGCATCTGTAAAAAAAAAAAAAAAAAACAATTATCCTTAAGGTAGCATACTTAGTCATTTCAGTTTTTAATTTCGCCTATGTCAGTGCTGTGATATGTTCGAACTCGTGCCCTCTCTCTCTCTCTCTCTCTCTCATACACACACACACACATTAAGCATTAATGTAAAACATTCAGAAAGAAATATAAAGGAAATGGGAGTTTAACGTAATGAATTTTTATGTAAACTGCTGTTGGTAGCTGTCTAGGGAGCATGACCTGTCTCCGTATTAACCTGGCAGTGCCTTTGAAAATAACTACAAATATCTAGTAGGAACTCAGAGAGTGAATACCTCTGTTAACGGTGTCTCTAAAAATCATGGTGATCAGGTTACAAATAAGTTTTATATGTACATATATTATGCACACACAAACACACACGCACACACACACACGCGCGCGCACACACACACACACACACACACACCACAACACACACAATATATATATATATATATATATATATATATATATATATATATATATATATATGTATCTATGTAATAATATATATATATATATAATATATATATATGTATCTATGTATATAATATATATATATATATATATATATATATATATATATATATATTTATTTATATATATATATATATATATATATATATATATATATATATATATATATATATATCGTATATGTATGTATCTATGTATATAATATATATATATATATACACACACACACACATCAGTGCCGTGTGACTCAAATGATTGTGTGAAATTCCGAACTCCATGATTTCTCTTTCCCACTTCTCATTCAAATATGTCTGTGACTCCCAACTCTTCTGTTGGCCACAGGAGCCCAGTTGTGCGAGGGACATGACCAACCCATCTCCATCTCTGTTTCCCATGTGGTATCATTTGCAACTATCGTGCCATATGACTCCAAGTGTTCTTCCCAAAGCCTTATTCTCAGATTGACAAATGTATATGTATATATATTTATTTATTTTGTTTGTCATTTTTAATATTTCACTATATTCCAACTCAAGAGAATCTGTGCTGGATATCATTATTCCTAAAATATTTGAAAGAATCGGCTTCACTGATCATTTCTCTATCTGTTGTTGTCATCCCTCTGCTTTCACTATCTCTTTTTATCTTATATTTAAAGTTCCATCAGTGAACCATCTCTGCTTGATTCAATTGTAGCATTGTGTATTCAGCCTCCTAATTCTCTCTATTATTAATTCCACCACGAAAACTTATTTCATATACATTAGGGACATTCGTTTCATGTTAGCTTCTGATATATCATTCAAATTATCCTCAACATACTTCTAATTGTTAACTCCACAAAAATGTTCTACCAAGCGTTGTTTTTCTTCTTGTGTTTCTGTAGATCCATCCCTCCTTGTGATCGGTAGTTTTTACTTTTTCTTTTCACCCATGGATATTTCTGTAACAATTCTGTTGGTTGCATAACACCAATGCTAGTCCTGTAATATATATAACTTCTTTATAAGTGAAAAACGATGTGGTTTTGTAATGTAGAGAACTTCGGGTTTTACGAAAAGATTGGTTAATTCGGAAGTGATGAGTTGAATGAGTAAGGAAATCGTGAAAGTTCAGGGTAGCTGGAGAGAAGGTAGTTAGAGAAGTTAGTACTACGATGAGAGTACCTAAATATTCAGAAAATAGAAAATGTGTTTAATTTTTATGTGCAGTGGTCTGAAACCCTGCTGATGAACCCGCCGTGTAGGTATTTGAAATGGGTTTACATGGGATGTTTTCATCTCCGAATCGGCCATTGACAGGTAAAATGTTGCTGTGACTTTCAGCATATTTTGAAGTAGAACCACTCCCTAAATAGGGAAACCTTTTTCGTTGAGATTATAAATTTTTGTATTCATATGAGTGTGTTTGCACATGAAAAGACTCATGTCAATGCAAAGCAAGGACGATGCTAACAGGCAGCGCTCATCGAAATGAAAGGACACAATTGGTACTTACCGTTTGATGCGAAAAGAGCCGACAAAAGCTGCCTGCCAGTCAGAATTAATTCAGGTCGTAGAGAGAGAGAGAGAGAGAGAGAGAGAGAGAGAGAGAGAGAGAGAGAGAGAGAGAGAGAGAGAGTTGATAAAATGTCTATCGCTTCTTATGCAATAGTATATGAATTATTTCTATACATTACATCGCCTTTATGTATCCAATGTTTTTACAACAAAGAAGTTAGAGAGAAACACCTTAAGCTCAGATGATATTCTTAGGCATTAATCCGAGATTAGCGTCTTCCTTGTACGAGGAAGTCTGAGGAAAGCTCCTTAAACTCTTTAAAATTATCCACTTGAGGAGATTGAGGTCATAAAATTATATACATCTTTGAATCTGTGACTTGTGGTTACAAGATAATATCTAATTTCGAAATTATGATTCGTTATTCAAGGATTTTTTTCACGTGCGCAATTAATCTTATGTTTGTTTGATGTCATCATCCATTGCACGCTCTGGTAGATCTTGTCGTGTGACTCTTTTGTAGTACTAACGAGGCTGCTCTTTGAAGCAATAGCCCTTGGGAAGCGGAATAACGGCCCGTGCTGGCATAAAGGCCAGCAGCTTTATCTTCAACAACTGTTGTGTTTAGCGCTGGCCAAAGGGAATGTAAACTATTGGATGGGGGGAATAAAGAAATTGTTAGAAATTCTGTTTTCGGCAGAGTGGTGCTAAATACACGGGTTTTGTACGTCTGCGGGTCTCACCTTGTCTACCGTCTACCAGCCCACCCAGCTGTCAAAGGGCACCAGTCTCTAAGGGCGTGGTACTTGAAACGTCATCCTGAAAATTATGCTAAGGAGCCAGGAGACCTTTTGTACAACCCTTCCGGTGGGAGAACATGTATTTGGGTGGATTGGTTATATATGATAATATATATATATATATATATATATATATATATATATATATATATATGTGTGTGTGTGTGTGTGTGTGTGTGGGGTGTGGTTTATATATATATATATATGATATATAAATAATATATATATTTATACTACCACACATATATATATATAGTAATATATATGTATATATATATATATATATATTATATATATATTATATATAATATATATATATATATATATATATATATATGTATATATATATATATCCTAGATTTCCACCATTTTCATTTCGTTTACTTTCTTCCATCTTATTTTTCACCATCTAACAATTTTTGTCATAGTGCAACTACTAGGGTTACTTATTTTACACATTTAAAACCATTTGACTCTCAGTTTTCCTTGCAGCACTGAATGACCTCATAGGTCCCAGCGCTTTGGTCTCTGGCCTGAATTTTACATTCCATTATATTCCTACGAATTATTATTACTTCCAACAAAGAGATTATTTAAATTTTTAGTTCGATTTGCCTGTTTGATTGACAACAGGATGACGCCTGAAGTGGATCTCGTGACTAGCAACAGGTGATTGGAGTTTGGGTAGGAATGTAAGTCTATCTTGGTATGGATAGAAGACTAGAATGTAGAATTTAGGCCAAATTCCAAACGCTGGGACCTATGAAAGGTGTAACAGCAGGATAATTCTCGCAGTTGCACTAAATCAACTTATAAGAAAGACAGGAAAGTAAGATGGAAGAAGGAGAATATGAACGGAGGTACAGTAAGAGGAGTGAAAGTGGTTGTACCTAGGTGTCGAAGGAACGCTGTATGTTAAGAAACTTAAGTAGGGTAAAGTGTATCTCAAGAAACTTGATGTTGGTTAAGTTGAATGGGTTGCAACTTGATCTGGCGTCAAGTAAAGGGATCCCATCTCATCTGAAGGAAGTGATGCAAAATGGCATAGGGAAACATACTTGATTCATTATTTTCAGTATATGAGAGAGAGAGAGAGCAGAGAGAGAGAGAGATGAGAGAGGAGAGAGAGAGAGAGGAGAGGAGAGTCTACAACGTGGCAAAAGTAAACTGTCGGACGATTAGTAAATCGCTTCCACAGAGTATATAAAATTCATTATTTTTCACTTGATTTTTGTATGAACAAAATTTTTTCGTGAATGTAAATCAGTCAATATAGCTCACTTAATATTATTCTTCTTTTGAGAATTATTTTGGCTTTAGTCAATGACCATTTATTTTTACTTCCTGCCAGTGGTTTGAATTTTGGGTCAGGGACTTATACATTTCAATTGTTATTATTATTAGTATGATTAGATTTTTATTATTATTATTATTGTTATTATTGTTACGAAATCTCCCTTTCAGTAGTTGATTATGATCGTCTGGTTCGCCTGTCTGTGAGTTACTGTGGTGTGTAGGTGTTGTCACCACCACTACAGAACTTGGTTATCTGGGCCCTAGTGTTATTCTTGTTATTGTTGGTGTTTTTGTTATTGCAAGGAGTTATTACTTATGCCTTATAAATACTTTATTTTGTTCTTAGCAAAGTGAAACATTATTATTTACATTCAGTTTTACAGGAAATTTAGAAAATCTTTAATTAATTTTTAATATAATAAAAAAGACTTTAGTTAGATAGTGTGTATGAAATTGCTAATGATAAAGTGAATTTATCCGACCGACCAGTTAGTAATGGCTTTCATAAGTGGAGTTTATTATTAAGACTCGGGATATGAACCGGACTTGAAATTTTGACATTTGTAATTTCTGGAGACCAAGGAGACCGAATGAGTTATCTGGGCGAATGGCCCGAGGAGGCGAGTTCCACCTCGCCCATATATCGGCGGCGAACCAGCAGCCACGGGGAGACAGACCGAAGGAACTCCCTCCTGACGGAGGACGACCGAGAGGATGGGTTCAGGAGGAGGGTGGTGAGCTTCACCTACCCTGGGATGAACATGGGCCTCCCCGCCCCCAGCCGCAGTCTCTCCGGGTCGAGCAGCTACCACGAGAGTTGCCCTCCGAGTGCCGCCACTCATCCCGGCGATTCCCCTCTCGGGGGAAGCGGGGAGGACATCCCCGACGGGGTCGGGAAGCAGTTCCGTCGGAGGCTGAAGAGCCTGAGTGTGGGGTTGTCGCCGAGCCCTTCGGGAAGCAGCCACGACATCAGTCACCAGGAGTTGGGCGGGATTGTCAGCTCCATGGTGAAGCGCTCCCTCCTCCAGGCGGTGTGGCCGCTCTCCGTCAGTCTGGAGAACATCGAGGACCATCCAAAGACTGCGCAGCAAAGGTTGGTTTTTGGCTTCATTTCCAATCAGTGTGTGTTCTTTTTTTCCGAACTGAACTCTATCTTCTGCTGGATTTGATTTTTCCTGTAAATTTGATTTATTTCTTTCCAGTTTATTGAGGGTGTGCTTGCTTGTTTTCGATATTATTTCTGTTTGCTGTGCTTTTTGCTTTCAGGGATTCACGTGAGGGATGTTTCATGATTTATTTATAGTTGCTGGTTGTAGACATTGCCCTCTCCTTTGTGACTCGGGTTGGTTTCCTTTTATTTGTGTACATAATTCTCATGTATTGACAGTATAAGGGAAGCTTTCTGTAATGGTTGTTAATTATGCTTTCAACCAAACACTGCGTAAAACTGTTATTTGCCACATTGAATTCGTAATAAAACACAGCTACATTTTTTTTCATGGTATCATTAGAATACATAGCTTTAAAACTTTTGTTGCCTTAGACCCGATGACTAATTTTATTTGATAGGAGAAGGGATTTACAATAATTTCATAAAGCATAGGGTGTTTTAGCATATTTATCTTTTTTTTTTTTCATAAGTCAGAAATATGAAAATAAAACCCTTTTGGGTGTGACATTTTGTTTCGTTCTTTCAAAAGATGTTTTACCAACTTGGTAGATGTCCGGTAGAATTAAATAAATGTAAATTTACAAGTGGTAGCGAATATATTATATAACTTGTTATATAGATTTATTATAATGATTGGAGACTTTCTTGAATCTTCTTACCAGCTATTTTGGGGAATATATTTTGAGAAGTCTGTAGCAGTAATGCATCTCAATAAAGAATCATTATCGCCATGTGTTTTTAGATTTTACTGAAGTTTGAGGAATATTCGAATAAACTTTTTTTTAGATGTTACACTATTGATAAATATTATTGTCGTCATGTTTTCGTAGATTAACTGAAATATAAGAAATATTCAATAACCTTTTATTAGATGTTACACTATTCATAAATATTATTGTCGTCATGTACTCGTAGATTTAATGAAATATGAGAATTATTCAATAACTTTTTCTTAGATGTTGCACTATTGATAAATTAAATCGACATGGATCAAGAGCTGCTAGTTCGACACTTATATAAATTGTTACGATCGAAGCAAAGCCATTAGTACTGGAAACGGGCTCATATCTGGCGGCACGACCCGGCCCTAACTGTATATTCAAATACTAATATCTCCAAAAGTATTGAAGATGAAAGTAGAATTCATTCGGCAGATAAAACCTTACACCCCGTATAATATTTATTTTTAAAACATCATAAATTCACATCTAAATGATGTTTTAATTATTGCATTATAATTATCTCGATAGTTTTCTCGAATACTAGGCTTAGTTAAGCTATGTCTTCTCTGATCCGCTATAAAGAATCATTTCGCGTTGTATCGTTTGTCATGTTATTAACAGTTTGATGCTGGAAGGCTAATTGAAATGCAGTTAATGGTAACGTTTATGTAGCAGAGAGTTTGGGGATACCTAGTTAACCATTTGATGCTTTAACTTAAAACTTTGAGAGTTATCACCTTCAGGGCGCCATACTGGTACATACTGGTATAAATATATATATTTTAACCGGTTGCCTGGGTCACCGGTAAGCCCTCGGGGTTTCCTTAGATGCGGTTGCCACAGTGTTCCAGGTGCTTGAGGCGGGCGATGTCCTTTGAGAAGTAGATCATTATGGGCTGCTAAAGAGCAAGAGCTCGTGCCACCACAAGGCTGGCTTATTGTAGATAGATAGATAGATAGATAGATAGATAGATAGGTAGGTAGGTCTGATGCAATCGATTAGGACGACACGGTCATTTATTGATCCTCTTTTCTGGGTGTTCGAGATCCGATTAGACAGTACAGTTCACGTAAGACTGGTGACAGCATTCGTTCATAGGCCATTGAGAGAGAATGTATATATATATATATATACAATATATATATAATATAGATAGATATATATATATATATATATATATATATATATATATATATATATATTATAATATATATATATATATATATATAGTACGTGTGTGATTGTGTGTGTTTCCTTATTTGCTAACTTTGAAATGCTTGTAATATTCTTTCCAGTTCCTTGGCATCAGACAAGTCAGTTTTTCCCGTCAATTCCCCCTGATGTGTGTAATACATTCCATGTGCGTCTCTCTCTCTCTCTCTCTCTCTCTCTCTCTCTCTCTCTCTCTCTAATTGTGCTGAATACAACTTTGCAAGTACACATAAATTAAGGTTTATAGAGAAGTTTGACTAAAGGTATAAATCTCAATTTCATGTTTTTACTATATATTTGATGTTAGATATACGCCTTTCCATTGTCTTTCTGTTTTGTTATTCACAGCATTTCTAGATAACTTTCCACTTATTGCGTTCTCTAACGTACTTTCTGTCCAATAATGATTATTCTTAATCATGCTTTTCATTCTGCTTTATATGCTTCCACTTCCTCCCTTAACTCATTGTATTTAATCTTATAACATCTTTCCTCTAACTACTCTGTAATCCGCTCTTCATACTCCGAGCGGCGTTTGTTAAAATTAGGATTAGGTTTGTCGTACCTTGTTCTCCCTCTAGATCAAAATACAAATTCTCCGTATTTGCTTCTCGCTCCTATGCCTGTAGTAGATTCACATCAGTGGTGCATCTGATGTCTAGGCCAGTCTCTTACGACGCTCCTGATTGGCTGTTGATAAGCCAGTCACAGGGCTAGAAATTCAGTCTCTGTCGAGAGTTCACATAGGCAGGATGTATGTTCCACCTCTCCTGAGGGATACTTTTGAAAAGTATCCCTCAGGAGAGGTGGAACATACATCCTGCCTATGTGAACTCTGGAGAGAGAGGCTGCGAGTTTCCAGCCCTGTGATTGGCTTATCAACAGCCAATCAGGAGCGTCGTAAGGGACTGGCCTAGACATCAGATGCGCGGCTGATGTGAATCTACTACTGTAGTAGTGTTCTGGCATTTCGTTTTTCTGCATAATATAAACTTGATCTTTCTTTCTCTCTCTCGTTCTCTTACATGGCAAATTGTGGGCTGTAGTTGTATGAACCGTATTGGTAATAGATCAGTATCGACTTAAAGAAATGGAGAGCAAATATATTAAAAGCATAAAAAATTTCGGAGTGTTTTGCTCCATCTTCAGTGTGGAGACATAGAAAACTCAGACTGAAGAGGCAACATGACAAAAGGCTCCTAAAGTGCATATGCGTTTGGATGGATGTATTTTCCATTTTTTATTCAACGTAAGGTAGTCATACGAAGTAAAACAATAAGAACTTGAAACCGGAAAGCCCCAGCGTCAATTCCCGGAGTAGGGAAGCTCTCCTTTCTTTATGAAATATATAAAGACTTTTTTTTTTTATAGCCTGGCTGTTTATAAAATTTGATGCATAAGGAACCTAAATACCCTGCTCTGGACTGGCAACTCTGCATACTTTCTCTATATTTGGGTGTATGAATACCTCCACTTGTACAAAGACTGAGTACACACACGTTAACTTATGTTTAACTGAATCACGAAAGTTTAGAACGTGATAAATCCATAAATAAATAAAGGTATACGCCACAAAGGAAATATAAACAACGGGGTTTCTGCAAGATCTTTCGACTCAACGTCCTTCACTTAGCAGACAAACTGCTAAGTAAAGGACGTTGAGTCGAAATATCTTGCAGAAACTCCGTTGTTTATCTTTATTTCGTGGCTTATACCTTCGTTAACTTATGAGTATATATGTGTATTAAGCGTCATTTGATATGTTATTTTTTACTGTTTTTAGTTATGATTTCCCAAAAAGTGGGTGGAGTTCATAATATCCTTTAGTTGGTGTTAATTAAAAATAGTAATGCACCTCCTTGACCTAGTTCCTCGTTGGACGAATGGGTTGCGTGCTTGCCTACAAGTTCGGTAATCGAGAGTTCGATTCCCCGCTCTGCCAACGTGGAATCAGATGAATTAATTCTGTTGATTAGAAATTCATTTCTCGATGTAATGTGGTTCGGATCCCACAATAAGCCGTAGGTCCCGTTGCCAGGTAATCAATTGGTTCCTAGCGACGTAAAAAAAATCTAAATTCTTCGGGCCAGCCCTAGGAGAGTTGTTAATCAGCTCAGTGGTCTGGTTAAACTAAGATATACCTAACTTAACCCCCTTGACCTTTTGTTTACGCATCACTGAAACCCTCAGTGTCCTTGCAGTGTGAATTTTACAGAGATGGGGCCATGCGCCATCGCATCTCCTTCAGTTCTGTTAATTTTGAGCTCTTATTATACTTTTCTAATTAGTTATCGGTTATTTAGTATGTTGTTGTGTTTTTATATAATACCGTGTGGTCGTTAGGCTTGATAATCTGTAATGAGGAGTTTGACTCGCGTGTATTTGTATGTGCTTGTGTGTGTGAACGTCTTGTTAGATAAGAAGGGGTTGTCCTTTGTCTGCATGAAAATATTATGTATACATAAGCTTTCTTCTTTGCCCGATGACATTGGTCATTGCGACGCCAGTTGATAATATGATATTCGTCTTTTTGGTGATAGAAGTTCACTCTCGACGTGGTTCGGAAATCACGTAAAGCCGTTGGTCCCGTTGCTGAATAACCGCTGGCTCCATGCACCGTAAAAGCACCATACAAAAAAAACAAACAAAAAATATGATATTTGTCATTCATTTGCTGCTTGATGTTTTGATTAGATCCACAGTGTTTGTGAAACGAAAACTTGGAGGTGACGATTCCCAGCAGGTTATGATGTATTTAGCCACAATTCACTCTTCGGTATAAAACCATAGATATAATGATTCTCGCTGTTGCCGTATTAACGACGGAATTATAAGCTCTTTTGCTAACTCTCTATTTTGGTGATCGGTATTGATGTCGCGATATTTTAGCGTCAAAGATAAAATGTATGTGTCTGAGAATACTAATCATTTACATACACTTGGCTCAGCGTGCAACCAAGATATTATTTATTCAAATAATGTTCGGAAAGTTTGTCTTCAGCCTGTTGTTTTTCTTGTCTCATAATGACTCATTGTTATTTGGACTATTCAGTATTATCACAAGTTTCAGAAACTTCATATATTGCGAAATAGTCATTAACCCTATAAGAGGGGTGGGGGAGCCGCCAGTGCACCTCACGCGGTGCACTATAGGCATTATTTAAGGTTCCTTGAAGCGTTCCTTCGGTCTCTAGCTGCAACCCCTTTCATTCCTTTTACTGTACCTCCCTTTATATTCTCTACCTTCCATCTTTCTATCCACCCTCTCCTAACAATTATTTCATAGTGCAACTTTGAGGTATTCCTCCTGTTTCACCTTTCAAGTCTTTCTTCTCTCAATTTCTCTTTCAGCTCTGAATGACCGCAGAGGTCCCAGCTCTTGGCCTTTGACCTAAATTCTATATTCTGTTCCATTAACCCTATACCATGCCCACCCTTTATACGAGAACGTAACATTTCTGTGGCGTTGATGTTCAAAATCTAAACGTTTATTAAACGCTCCTGAGACGGTAAGTGTCTTAATTCATATGCGGCCGTAGAATTTAAATCTACAGATGTAGAACATCTCACAGACATCTGGTAACGTCTCAACTCCAGCGCTTCTTAAAGGTTAAAGGTTTGAATATTAAACTCCAATTATGGGTGGCTGGTCTTTCCAGTGATTTGTCTTATTCTCTTTATATGGGAGATTATCTCTGCTCCATTTGCTCCATCTCCTTTTTCGTTCTGCTCTTACTCTATCTCTTCTTCCGTTACACTCCTCCCTTCATTTTTTTCTCGTTTTGGTTTCTCATCACTCACTCTATCATCCTTGTCCTGCTACTTCTTTTCCTCTCCTGTTTTTCTTCTCTTTTGTTCTTCTTGAATCACTTTTTTTTTCGCTATTGCTTTTCTCCCCACATCCCCGTTATCCTCTCCTTTTTCTCCTATTCTCATAATTGTCTTGCTCATTCTAATCCCCTATTGTTACTCCCCCACTTATTCTTGCATTATTCCTTCCATTTTTTCTCGTTTATTCTTCGTGTCTTTCACCCCATTCAATCTCTCTCTCTCTCTCTCTCTCTCTCTCTCTCTCTCTCTCTCTCTCCCCATATTCCACAAACACACACCTCTCTCTCTCTCTCTCTCCCCATATTCCACAAACACACACCTCTCTCTCTCTCTCTCTCTCTCTCTCTCTCTCTCTCTCTCTCTCTCTCTCTCTCTTACTCCACAAACACACACACACACACACACACACTCGCAAGAGATGATTGCTTTGGCTCTTTCATTGGGAAAAAAATCTTTTGCTTGGCCTGACGTGATAAGCTTTTATTACATCCTTTTCAATAATATGCTCTTGTCCTCGTGGCGAGGTTTTCGATGATAATTTAGGAAGTTTCTCTTCTTTTCACAAGTCTTCCTCCAGAGGACAGACTTGATGAATTGACGAAGCATTGAGAGACTTCCGGAAGACTTTCGAGATAGAGTCGAGCAACTGAAGAAGCAGTGAGAGATTTTTGGAGGGTCTTTTGACATATAGAGATTGTGTTGCTTAAGAAACAATAATTTTCTTAATATCTCTTGATTTTTGTAAAGGATCGTTCAGATATTTTGGTTTTTGCTTTTTTTTTATCCTTTCGCTGTTTTTAGCAAGTTGTTGCTATGTATTTTATATATATTTAATTTTAACATGTAAGGCATCCAGTGTACTTGTGGATTCTATCTGAGACACTCTATCAATGTGTATGTTTATGTCGTTTAAATTTTGTTTATTTCTATTTCATTTGGATATGTATAAATTGTTGACACACACACACACACACATATACATATAGTGTGTGCGTGTGTGTGTGTGTATGTGTGGTTGCTGTGTGTGTGTGTGTATATATATATATATATATATATATATATATATATATATATATATATATATATATATGTGACTGGTAAAAATGTTCTGTAACAACAGAATTCCATCTAATAAAAGGAGCCCATAAAAACACCAAAATGTAGAGAGAAAAAATACTATATTTCAGAGACTGCTGCTCTCTCTTCAGGTATATGAATGAGAAAAGTTTACAGAAAAGGTGGTATTTATACCAAGAGATTCGTCCACAAGTAAGCCAATTTAGGTCACCCCCGCCCCCCGCTGATAATCTTCCTTTAATCTTCTTAAGCGTTGGTTGAATGAACACTGCGTCGACGATATCTGATATCCAATTCCCTTTTGAGATGTTCATTACCTGCTTCTCTTTTATTAAGGCCGATTCCATCATTTGACTCTTGTACCGGCAGTTGCTGCTATAAATTACACGTGACATATTCCAGTTTATTCTATGGTTATGTTCATTTATATGGTTGAAAATAGCCGAGTTCTGTGGTCCATACCTAACTGACCGTTTGTGTTGTATTAATCTCTGGGGAAGTGATTTACCTGTAAATCCGATGTAAGATTGGTCACAGTCCTGGCATGGGATCTCATATACCCCAGAGTCTTTGGGAGATGTCTTTTGTTGGACGTTAATCAGGGATTTGGCTAAGGTATTTGGGTAGGTAAATGCAAAAGGGTTGGATTTCCCAAGGGTGTGAGTTACTCTCTAAATCGTCTCCAGGTGGGGAATTTTTATTTATTGTTGGGTGTGTCTCTGGTCTTGTCTTTAGGGGGTCGGTAGAAAATTACGTTTGCTTTTTGAATTGCTTTCTCAATTATATGGTCAGGATACTTTAAAGATGAAAGTTGCTTGCGAATTAGTTCAAATTCTTTTTCCAGGAAATCTGGGGAACAAATTCGTAAGGCTCTTAAGAATAGGTTGCTAGCTACACCTATCTCATTCATATACCTGAAGAGAGAGACAGCAGTCTCTGAAATATAGTACTTTTCTCTCTACATTTTGGTGTTTTTCTGGGCTCCTTTTATTAGATATATATATATATATATATATATATATATATATATATATATATATATAGCATATAGAGTTTTTGGCTTTTTGTTTTGGAACGTTGAGTTTGAATAATAATAGTATAATATAATAATAATAATAATAATAATAATAATAATAATAATAATAATAATAATAATAATAATAATAATACCACACACATGGCTAATAGAATGCCTGAAAATATATGGGGCAGAGGAAAATAAACGCCATCAGCATCCACAAAAATACAATGCGCAACTAGAATACAATACTTACAAGCTCTGGAATAAGACTATCAGAGGTTAATATCAGGAGAGGGATCTTCCAGGGCGACTCACTGTCCCCACTACTCTTCGTAGTAGCCATGATTCCCATGACAAAAGTACTACAGAAGATGGATGCCGGGTACCAACTCAAGAAAAGAGGCAACAGAATCAACCATCTGATGTTCATGGACGACATCAAGCTGTATGGTAAGAGCATCAAGGAAATAGATACCCTAATCCAGACTGTAAGGATTGTATCTGGGGACATCAGGATGGAGTTGGAATAGAAAAATGCGCCTTAGTCAACATACAAAAAGGCAAAGTAACGAGAACTGAAGGGATAAAGCTACCAGATGGGAGCAATATCAAACACATAGATGAGACAGGATACAAATACCTGGGAATAATGGAAGGAGGGGATATAAAATACCCAAGAGATGAAGGACACGATCAGGAAAATAAGAATATATGCAGAGACTCAAGGCGATACTCAAGTCAAAACTCAACGCCGGAAATATGATAAAAGCCATAAACACATGGGCAGTGCCAGTAATCAGATACAGCGCAGGAATAGTGGAATGGACGAAGGCAGAACTCCGCAGCATAGATCAGAAAACAAGGAAACATATGACAATACACAAAGCACTACACCCAAGAGCAAATACGGACAGACTATACATAACACGAAAGGAAGGAGGGAGAGGAACTACTAAATATAGAGGACTGCGTCAACATCGAGAACAGAGCACTGGGGCAATATCTGAAAACCAGTGAAGACGAGTGGCTAAAGAGGTGCATGGGAAGAAGGACTAATAAAAATAGACGAAGACCCAGAAATATACAGAGACAGGAGAATGACAGACAGAACAGAGAACTGGCACAACAAACCAATGCACGGACAATACATGAGACAGACTAAAGAACTAGCCAGCGATGACACATGGCAATGGCTACAGAGGGAGAGCTAAAGAAGGAAACTGAAGGAATGATAACAGCGGCACAAGATCAGGCCCTAAGAACCAGATATGTTCAAAGAACGATAGACGGTAATAACATCTCTCCCATATGTAGGAAGTGCAATACGAAAAATGAAACAATAATAATAATAATAATAATAATAATAATAATAATAATAATAATAATATAATAATAATAATAATAATAATAATAATAATAATAATAATAATAATAATAATAATAATAATAATAATAATATCAGGGACTATGGTATCGATCAGGCAAAGATCCTCTGGGACTATGGTATCAGAACAGATAGGGTGATACGTGCCAAATAGCCAGACGTGACGTTGATTGACAAAGTCAAGAAGAAAGTATCACTCTCATTGATGTCGCAATACCATGGGACACCAGAGTTGAAGAGAAAGAGAGGGAAAAAATGGATAAGTATCAAGATCTGAAAATAGAAATAAGAAGGATATGGGATATACCAGTGGAAATTGTACCCATAATCATAGGAGCAATAGGCACGATCCCAACGATCCCTGAAAAGGAATCTAGAAAAACTAGAGGCTGAAGTAGCTCCAGGAGAACATGGGGTACATCTCATCACCGCCAACTCATCGCCGCCTACTCATCCCCGGCCCAACTCATCCCTGGCCCAACTCATCCCTGGCCCAACTCATTCCCGGCAGTGATTAATGAAATTCAGTAAATATTAAAAACACCTTTATTCAGAATGAAGTATGACTCTTTCATGACACTAAAAAAAATTAACACCATATAAT
The DNA here is from genome assembly GCF_015104395.2 of Macrobrachium nipponense. NCBI lineage: Eukaryota > Metazoa > Arthropoda > Malacostraca > Decapoda > Palaemonidae > Macrobrachium > Macrobrachium nipponense. The sequence goes on along the minus strand of NC_087202.1, from coordinate 76,932,155 downwards.
TAAAGACAAAAAATCCATGAAAATATAGAAAAAAAAATTTATTTTATGTTATGAAAAATGCCTCTTAAATATAAAATGGGAGTCCTTTCATTAAAATTTGATAAAACAATTCTAAGAATGCGGGAATCAGTATCCCTGTACTTTTTTAATTTGGCGGGTGGTGAACTGCCTGCTATAAGTGATTCCAAATAAAAATCTCTACCTTTCTGAACTTTTTTTAAGAGCATTTATGAATTCCAGAATGTAGGTTGTTCCATTCCTAATTCCATTTGTAATCTTCTGTTCGCTCCTTCTGCATGGTTGTTTGTTTTATCTTCATGATTCAAAGTTCGAAAATACAAATTCCACATTTCCAATGGAAAGAGTGGTGCATGTCTGCTATTCCCACGTCTGTTTAACCGACTATATAATTGTCTTCAAGCCAGTTCAAGATTGGCACATGCTCTGGGGATAATTTCATCAGCTAAGACATCAATATATGAATCAATATGATTGACAGGTACAAATGCAAGCGCCAGTATCATCTTTACTTGTAAAGAAAACTGGCTATCGTTATTCTAGCGAGAACTTAGACCCAAAGCTGCAATGTGTTTTTGCATGTTTTGGCTAAGGTGAAAGAAGCACCTTTTTAGTTCGACTTGTGGAAAATTTTTCCTTGATTGCCAAAAATGCTGCATTTTCAAAATCACATACAACCGATTTCGGGTTTACTGTTGGTTGACATTCTTTTATCATTTTAAATAGCCTTGAATATGTAACTTTCCGTTTGTTAGGTAATAGAGCATAAAGCACCTCTGATTTTTTGAGCCATTACAATATACACCTGAGAAAATAGCGTGGGAGCAATCTTAAACGTTCCGTCTACATACCAAACTTCTGCTGATACCAAATGTTGCAACCAACTTCTCCTTCCAAATAGCAAAATTCTATCTTCACTGGGACTACTGTCTTTTAATAAAAAAATCTTCCTTTTGGTTTGGCTCTGTTTCGTAGGTCGAATAACATCAGGGATTGCTAAAATGATTTAGGTCAACTGGATTTGGCGGAGAGGCACTAATCTGATTCCGTTTCCGACGAATAGTTTTCTTTAGAGCCGACGAATTCGGGAGTGATCCTTGCACCGATTGGGGAACATTACATAAAACTTCATTAATCACTACACTTGGATTTTCCATCGTCTCTTCAGCTCTGGTTTTAATTTTTGTAGTTGTCCTTTCTACTTCTACTTTTATCGGTGAAGAGTCATGGGTGTGAGTATTCAAGACTTTAACTACGTTTCCAAATCTTGTGTGTATTCTCGCTTTACACCTGCCGAGCTGATCACATTTCCAGAACATCAAATTGCTGTCCGTTTTGCTGAATTTGTCGAAAATGAACAAATAGCCATCATGAGAAAATTTTGCTTTGCCTCTCTGACTTAAAATTGTCTCCATTGTAATGGGTTTACTGAAAGAATGTAAAACTGAAAGTGATATATCGAAAGGTTAATAATTACTAACGTTTTTTTGTTGACAACATCAGATTTCATACTTGGGTACTTTTGTTTATAATTGGTAATTGAGTATATGTCGTCATGCGTTGAAAGGTTAAAAATTACTAACGTTTTTGTTGACAAACTTTGATTTCATAGTTCGTATTTTTGTTTAAAATAGTAGGATTGGTATTAAGTAACTGTTGTTCGTTTTTATTTTACACTGCCTTGCAGTGTGTGTGTGTGTGTGTGTGTGTGTTGTGTGTGTGTGTGTGTGTGTGGTGGGACCTGTGATGAGTTGGGCCGGGTATAAGTTGGGCTGGAGATGAGCTGGGCCGGAGATAAGTTGGGCCGGGGAAAAGTTGGGCCGGAGATGAGTTGGCGGTGATGAGTTGCTGGCGATGAGATGGCGGCGATGAGTTGTCCCATTTCGGCTCTAGGACTCATGCAGAGAGTGTGATCCTAGAAACGGCGCACATAGTAAGAAAAGTGATGGACTCCTAAGGAGGCAGGATGCAACCCGGAACCCCACACTATAAATACCACCCAGTCGAATTGGAGGACTGTGATAGAGCAAAAAAAAAAAAAAAAAAAAAAACAAAAAAAAAAAAAAAAAAAAAAAAATAATAATAATAATGTAGTGTGCCTCTGTGAAGATTTTTTTTAATGAAAATAATTGTTTAAAGTGATATTGCATTAAACGACAATCATTTCCATTAATGATAATAAGTTCTGCCAACCAATTTCCACTCAGTTTACTCACGCGCAGTGAATTTTTCATTTCACGTTAATTAGTAGGAAGCCAACTTCCGATTTACTAATCTAGTTACTTATGAAAAACTCATTGCCGTATAGAAAAAGGATTCTGAAAGTGAGGTCCTCCACTTAAAAAAATTAAATTGCTGAATGTTGTTTCTTCCATCGCCGTCGTGTCTCTCTCTCTCACTCTCTTTGTCTGACCTGGTCTAATATTTGCATTGCGGTTATTGGGAATCTCTCTCTCTCTCTCTCTCTCTCTCTCTCTCTCTCTCTCTCTCTCTCTCTCTCGTTTCGAAAAATATTATTTATCGGAAAACTGCCGAAGAAGCTTTCGAAAAAATATCTTTTGCCTGAAAAATATTGCTGTTCTCCGTAACAAAAAAAATTCTATTTCCTTCAGATCTGGTAAATTCGTAGTTTAGTCTCTCATTCACTTTAAACAGTCAATATCTTAATATAATGGGTGTTATGTCTGTCCGTCCGTTTGTTCATTCAATCACGGCCAAACGGCTGGTCTGATAGGCATGAAACTTTGCAGGGTTATCGTGGGGACTCCTAAGATGGTTTATAATGGGGTTTCTTCATACCTTCCCCTCCTCCGAAGGGGTTGGCGGTGAGAAGGGATTCCCTGAAAAGGAGCTGGTTCTGCTCGTGAAACAGGGCTGGTTATGCCCGTAGATTGCTAGTATTTAAAATGGATATAAGATTTTTATAGTTTTTAATACCTTGTTTTATGTAAAATTCTTATTAATTATTCTTGTTTCGTTTATAGTCCATACCGGACAAAATGACGGTAAAAAAGACAAAGGTACCTTCATTTTATATTCTGCAGAGAGGATGGCCTGGGCTGGAAGACGCTAATTTTTATGAAGGTTATTAACTGTGGACTTGTAAAAAAAAAAATATATATGCTGTATAGGTTAGGTTTTATATTAACTTCAGTTTTGATGAATCATTATTTGGAATTTTGGGATTTTTTTTTTCACCTTACCGGTATGTGTTGTATTCCATTTGATAAAACAGACGGTTGGGTCAAGTGTGTTGCAAAACTGGTTGCAAAAAGCAATAATTAGTGGTTTGCGCGCTCTCTCTCTCTCTCTCTCTCTCTCTCTCTCTCTCTCTCTCTCTCTCTCTCTCTCTCTTCGATTTTAGTTCATGCAATTGCTCATTAAAGGGACTGGTTCTGACTTTCCGAAGTTTTCAAATTGCTTCACTAATCTCTCTCTCTCTCTCTCTCTCTCTCTCTCTCTCTCTCTCTCTCTCTCTCTCTCTCTCTTCATCGATCGCATGAACATGATTATGATATTCATCACTTTAAAAATGACGATGAAAAAAACCCTAAGTATACTGTAAAGGAATTTTTAATTATACTGTTGAGGTATTTAAAAAAAAAAATTCGCAGCTCCTGTCTTGTCTCGGCTGCCAAAGTAAGTTTCAAGGTTTAATTGGATTCCCGAGAATGATTACTCCAATTAACGTCCTTTTTATGAGAGAGCGGAATGAAAAGTGGAGGCAGGCCAAGATTTATTTACTTATTTTTCCCTGCTTTGATTACCTTGCATGTTTTTTTTTCACATTCATTTCATATCGTTATCTTTATGTTTTCCCTTTTATCTCTGTTTTATTCATTCATTTCTCTATTCTTATTGAAAATTTCGTATGTTTTCCCTTATTTATCTTTCATAATTTTCGTTTAGTTTTTTTTACTATTAGCATTTACAAACATAACATAGCCAAGGGGTTTTGGGGTATCGTGGTGGCAGGAGTTAGATAACCAGCCCCTCCTAGTGCAGGTAAAGGTAGAAACACCAGGCGAAGGCTTATTATAAACAACGACCCCGACTAGGGACTAAGCTTAGAAAAAGGAGAAGAAGAAGCATTTCCAAGTAGAGCGACGAGGTAAATGGAGGACAGAAGTTTTTCCCATATTTTTCTTCCCTTATTATCCAAAAGTTATTTTCTCTTGACCTTATTGTTTTTTCTTTCTTAATACAATTCATGTTTTTGTTTTAATCTTCAACTTATTCAGAATGTTTATCCATAATGTTATTCGGAGTGTCTATGGGGTTTGATGGAAGACAGCATGATAATTCCCATTTTATCAGCATTCTCACCTGTCCTAAATTTTATGTCTTTTGTTCGTTTTCTTTTATATCCCGTTGAGTTTGTAAAAGAATCAAATAAAATATGAAATTGGGGAAGCACTCCCTCGCCCCCTTCCATCGTTCCTTCATTCTTTTCTATATCTTTACAGTTGCTTGAACCTGTCATTTTCCTGTTTTGTTTTGAACATTACATTTTTTAAGAATGCTTGATCTCCAGTTCTTTATTTACTGTACTTTCATTTATATTTCTCCATTTCACATAATCGTTCCTTGCCCTTATCGCCTAATCTGATCATTTTGTCTTTTCCTACTCACTGTACATCTTATGCTACATTTACTACTGTTTGCTCGTTTGCAGTCATTGGTTTTTATATAGAAGAGATAGAGTGTGGAGATGAACAGGTTAATTATTTCTATATTCATCTTTATATTTTTAGTCTGTTAATCTTTAGTCTTCTGTGTGTTTTGTATGATCTGTATCCTGTGTTAATTCATATCTCCTGTTTAGCAAACATTTTATTCAGGAACAAGGATTTACAGGTTAAATATATTTAAACTTGGAAACATCGAAGACTTTTGGGAATGGAATCCATCTTTAACCAGCACAGAGAGAGAGAGAGAGAGAGAGAGAGAGAGAGAGAGAGAGAGAGGGAGAGAGATTTGATGCAATTTTCTACCCTCGTGAAGATGAGGTAAAGCGTACTGCATTTAATTGCAGTGTCAGTGTATATATATTAGAAGGTGAATAAATGGCCCGTGTTGCATATCCTCTCTCTCTCTCTCTCTTCCTGATCATTTTCATTACATCTGTTCCTAAACTATCAGGATAAAATATTCATATTCTTCAATACATGACAGTTATTTAAAATTCCTTTATATATATATATATATATATATATATATATATATATCTATATATATATATATATATATATATATATATATATATATATTTTTTTTTTTTTTTTTTTTCCTCTGCTTCTCGGAAAGAAGTAGTACAACATTAGTTATATAACTTATGTCGTACGTCAACTTGGGCAAAATAGGTTTATACAGGACGAGGCCATATCTCTTTGTCATTGCCCGGGATCAGAACCAAGGTAGAACCGTTAATGAGGAGAGTGTGGTGGCACACACCACGAGAGAGAGAGAGAGAGAGTGAAATGGGAAATACCCATGACTATGTCTATTGGGGGTCCTCCTATGTCTTGAGAATCTCAAGAAAGTTTGTTAATTGTTGTATAACACACACTTGCGTTACTTGACAAGAAAGGGGATTCGAAGATGATGCATTGGTTTCTTTGCAAGTTAACATCCAATCGTGTTTATTTGGGATAAATGCGCGTTTTAAAAAATAAGGAAAATAATTAAGGAAGTTATTTTAAATTTATAATTAGGGTATAGCGAATATGGAGTTGTGAGATGTGAGGGGTAAATAGTGGAGCTTTAATATAAAAGCTCCAGTTTAGGGGACTTTAGAGATAAAAAAAAAAAAAAACGGAAGAGTTACGTAGTTAACAATTACTCTCAACGAAAAAGGTCGGCGTCCTTATGTGGCCGAGGTTACAAAGCAACAAGAATAGGTGACGGAAGAATGGACCGGATGAGGTAGGAAGGGGGGAAGTAAA
>NC_087202.1:76893692-76921192 GCF_015104395.2 Macrobrachium nipponense | reverse complement strand
GTGACTTTCGAAATGCTGGCTCGTAATGATAAATAAAATATAAGTCAGCCAACCGATGTCTTAAAAAGGTATCTTTGGGCGAGAGACATTCGGATTTATGCGTTAATGTGTGTGTGTGTGTATACTAATATGTAAATATATACATACACAAAGCCAAGCTTAAGCATGATTAAATACCTGGAATATCCTGCCTGGAACAGAGCATAAATGGAACCTTCATGCTCCACTCCCTCCCAGAACGCACACAAAAGTGGATGAGAGCATAGAGCCCTTAATTATATTTTTTGAGTTTTTACTACACCTGCGCCTATTGGTAATTTCGCTTACTCGGTTAATAAGCATACAAAATACTTTTTTGCTTTTGCTGATGATGTTGTTGTTGTTGTTGCTATTTTGCGTTGACTTATAGATACAGGAATTTTAGGATAGGATGTTTATTATTTATTTATTAGAACGAAAAAGAATAAAATTAATAATGTGCATGTTTACCATTACAGAAAAATTATTTATAATGAAATATGATAAAATTATTTGAATTTTCGTTGTTGAAACTACGCGCTATTTGACCATAGATTTTAGCTCTGTTCCCCGCGTGAGCTGGAGGTCGGATGACGCCTTTTTACTTTTCATGCTAAATTTGATCATGTTTACTTAATTTTGTGTGCTGTATGTTATGTTAACGTCTTTTAACCTATTGTTTTCCTAATATGCACTTTAACTCGTATTATTTATTCCCCTCCTTTTGGAAGCAGCGCACAGGAATCTAGAAAAATGAGGAACATAAATGGAGATACAGATTTTGTTCTCTGCTTACAACACTTGTACGATGTCATGTAATACGAGAGTGGTTTTGCACTGAGGCAACCAAGCAGTCACGTGAGCTTATCATTTATTTCGCTGAAAATGAAGGTGAATTTGTTTTATCAAGGGGCACAGTGGGTACCTTCGGTTTTTCGTGTCGGGAAACGTACAGAGATATGTTGACATTTGAACTTTTTCATCATCTGACAGGTGCTTAATGAAACATGTTAGAGAGCTGAAATTTATTTTCAGTTTGCTCTTTATCAGAGAAGAATTGTCTGACTACGTATTTAAAGTCACAATATTAAGTACAGTAAAGGATAAATAGCTCTAAAATAATCAAAACTATTGGTGTAGAATTTATTATTATTTTTCGCGTAATGCGCAGTCGTTTATTGGAAGGACAACCCTTTATACACACATTTGAAGAAATTTTTAAACTGGCAGTTGCTTTTACAATTGCCCGTCGGGAAAATGGGAGGGTGAAAGGAAAGTATTGTTTTGAGGAGAAAAATATGTTGTTTTTTTTATCATGTCTGATTAGAAGAGGGGAGTAAATTTCTAGGTACAAGTGACTGTTGTCGAAATTTTTCATTCATTTATAGGGACTTGCAAAAAGCCCTGTAAGGGGTAAATGTGTTTCGTACACTAAACTCAACCATGAAGACTCTCTCTCTCTCTCTCTCTCTCTCTCTCTCTCTCTCTCTCTCTCTCTCTCTCTGCTCTCTCTCTCTTTTATATATATATATATATATATATATATATATATATATATATATATATATATATATATATATATATATATATATTTATATATATATATATATATATATATATATATATATATATATATATATATATATATATATATATATATATATATATATATATATATATATATATATACACACATATATATAAAGTAATTATCGGTATAGAATGTAATTATCTCATTTAGCTGACATGCCTTTCTATTTAAAAACTAGTTTCTTAACGTCTCGATTTCCAATGTAAAGATGATTAGGGTTATGAAATGGTTCGAACATGTGAGAAGTTTATATATGTATATATATATCTATATATATATATATATATATTATACATGATATATATATATATACTATACTTCTCACATGTTCGAACCATTTCATAACCCTAATCATCTTTACATTGGAAATCGAGACGTTAAGAAACTAATTTTTAATTAGAAAGGCATGTCAGCTAAATGAGATAATTACATTCTATACCGATAATTACTTTATATATATATATATATATATATATATATATATATATATATATATATATATATATAAACAGTTTTAATAGACGCAATGCGAGAGTAGTATTTGATACGATGTTGGCTGGAATCATTTTGAAAATCCGAATAGGAAATAAAGAAATATTTGTAGGGTATGTGAATATACACACATTCATAAAATATATATATATAATATATATAATTATAATAATATATATATATATATATATATATATATATCTATATCTATATATATATATAGATATAGATATATATATATATATATATATATATATATATCTATATATATATATCTATATATATATATATATATATATATATATATTATATATAGATATATATATATATATATATATATATATATATATATAATATATATATATATATATATATATGGTACGTATATATATTTGTCTCTGTCTCTCTCTGTCTCCCTTTTTCGTTTTCATTTCATTCAGTTGCTGTCAGTATGACTGACTGGGTAAAGGCCTTTCAGACAAACATTGACGAATATTTTTGGCATGTGCCACTTTTTTGTCCGTCACCGAAAAATAATTTTTTTGTACTGTGTGAGAAAATATGCAATAGTCAAATACAAAAGATATTTTTATATTGAATGCAGTTGGTTATGAAAACTCACAGTGTACCAGAAGCGACTCTTTCATTCTATTTTTTCCTCAAATATTTTGTTTTTGTTTTTTTTAATACGACATATTTTCTATTTTCCTATTATGAATTTTAATGTTCTTTCCATTATCATCTTTTGGGTACATTTTTGGCGCTATATATTTGGACAGATACTACGTTTTAAAGAGGGTTTTGAATGTGTTTTGAGTATTGGAAAGCTATAAATAATGGCTATATTTTTTTCTATTTTGTTTCATTATATTATGAATTCTTGGTAATTATTTGTGATACGTATGTGTGGACAATTATGGTAAGCAACTAGTTTTTAAGGTGCTTCATTCTACTTAATGGTATTGTAACTTATCGCTTGGGATTTTATAATAGGCATTAAATTTAGGTTTATATGTTACACCTATTGACTGGAAATTTAATCCAGAACAACGGGCGATTTCTATCTTTGTTATAGAATTATGCTTAGCATAAATTGATAGTGCACAAATGTTAATTTAGAAAAATGTGAAGCTCTTGGATAGCATTAACCCACTCGAGGTCTTCCATTTTTAATTTGGGCCCCTTATACATCGTCTATAGCCAATAGTCCGAAATATTCCTTCTTCACAAGATTGCTCTCTCTTCACACAGCATTTCTGCTTTTGCATCTTTTGTTCTTCAGTCCGTTCGTGGATTAATCTTCTTGCCTTCTACTTTTATCGATAACAGCATTTTTTCCTCTCTATAGTTCGTGCTGAAGTTTACCCCGTATATTCAACAGTTTTCACGTTTTTCTTGTGCAATCCCCTAGCCTTTGTTAGCTTTTTTTTTTTTGGATGATTTTACGCGATCACTTATCTCTCTTGCAGCTACACTAGCAATATCTCTTACCTTCTGGTACATATTTGGACCTTGACTGACTAGTCTTCTCCCACACTTCATTTTCTCAAATTTTAGCCCTTTTTCGTATACTTTCCTTCCATATGCAAGTTGCTCAGTTATCTTTAGTCGCACACATTTATCTTTCATTCATAGCTTTAGACTAAATTCTTCCTTTGCATTAAGAAAAAAAAAAAGATTCTTTCTGTGTTCATTTTTGCCTGGAGGAAGCAGTGAGTATATTTTTTTCTCTGTTCACTCGACTTCGTACCTATTAACATTTCCTTAATTTTCAAGATTTTGTTTTTCGTATATATGCTTGTCTGCTTTTGAGAGGACGTGTTTCCAACAGTGATTCCTTTTTAAAACATATCGGTAATAGTCTCACCATTTTCAGTCACCATTTTCAATCATACCAGGCAGTCGAAGCCTACCAATACCTGCTCTCGTTTTCTTTAAATTACCCAGCCTTTTAAAATGTCCAAGCCAAAGAAACCCTCTGAGTGTGTATGTGCGTTTGTCCATCCACACACGTAAATACAGACATCAATCAATTTTTCAAACGCACATAGACATTAGTAACTCCTCTCCGGCTATTTAATTTTGAAGTTATTACCTAATTTTTATCTGTAATACTTTTTTTCCGAATGATCATACGAATACTGTGTACCGAGATATTTTGCGTATTTTTTTTAAATTGTTTTCAGCCAAATGGAATATCTCTTCCAAAGTTTCCTCACGGTAAAAGCGACTTCTTATTTTTCTTCTTCTTCTTCTTCTTCTTCTTCTTCTTCTTCTTCTTCTTCTTATTCATCATCTTTTCTGGTCAATAAATGAAAGGCTTTTGAGAGCTGGAAAAATGCTTGAGTTGTTTGGAGATTTAATGGAAATATGTTTGCTTTCAGGAGTGAATGAACCACGATTGTTTGTTCTGCTTTTCTGGCTTACATTTATCCTCTCTCTCTCTCTCTCTCTCTCTCTCTCTCTCTCTCTCTCTCTCTCTCTCTCTCTCTCTCTCTCTCGTGCTTGAGCTTGCAATTGCTTTGATAACAGAATACTACAATTTTACACACACACACACATACTCGTATATGCTTTGATACTTGAATACCATAATTTTATGATATATATATTTATACATAATAAAAAAAAAAAAAAGTGGCACTCAAAGCAAAGTCTCTCTCTCTCTCTCTCTCTCTCTCTCTCTCTCTCTCTCTCTCTCTCTCTCTCTCTCTCATTCTGAATTATGGAGCCGAAAATATTCAGCCCTCTCTAAATTCTGGTAACAACAAGCGTAAGAGATACACATCTCTCACACCTCAGTGGAATGCCCGAGAATCGACTTCGGTGGCCGCGACTTCGATTCTCGGGCATTCCACTGAGGTGTAAGAGATGTGTATTTCTGGTGATAAAAGTTCACTCTCGACGTCGTTCAGAAGTCACGTAAAGCCGTTGGTCCCGTTGCTGATTAACCACTGGTTCCATGCAACGTAAAACACCATGCATACAAACAAACAAACAAAACGTAAGAGAATGCGACATCTCATCGCAGCATCCACACCCATATCTCTCTTATCTGTAAAACTCTCGGGATCGGCAGGAGACGATCTTCTGTGATGCTGATGATCGGTGAAAGCCGATCTTCCTTGTTAATGTCGTGGCTTGATGATGAGGTTTTGCGTCGTGTTCTTCTTTAACCTTGGCGTTTGCCATTTGCCATTTGCAGCATGATGATGGGTCCAAAAGGAAAACGCTGAAGTATTGGTAGGTGTGCTCAGTAGAAGCAGTACTAGACTGGATTTGCATCGTTGTTCGTACATTGAATGGTATATTGCGGAAATATATTTAATTCTGTTTTAGCTAAGTAGGGCAGAACTTTGTTATTCTTGGAAATATAAGAGACTCTTCTTATTGCTTTTTAATACTTACTCGTCAGGAGACGCAAATTCCAGTCATATAACAACATAATATAGAATAAATTCAACATAATGCTTATGGAGAATAAGACGCGGTTAAAGAGTTAAAGCCACAATAATGTACATGAGACTGTATTTTTCAAAATACAAGAAGGGTTAAAAAAACAGGGGTTGAAAAATGCAGTATCAGATACATTATTGTGGATTTTAATTATCTCCGGTCACGGTATAGTAATGCACCATAGATGAACGTATTCTACGTTTATTAAAAGCGCAGAATTAGCATGTCAGTGTGTGTCGTGCACTCTTTATTTATTTATTTATTTATTTATTTATTTATTTATTTTGTTCAAGTATTTTGTCTTTCCACCAAACTCCTAACTAGTATATAAGGTACCCTGCTTCGATGTGATGAAACTATTAGTGGGGTTCCTCGCATTTGATTTGATTTTTCGTCGCTTTACCTCAAACCACACGAGGGATTTTCACTCTTTGAATAATATAACCTTTTGTATCTCTCACTTCGTACTCAGATGATGATCAAGGCTATACAACCTTAGGTAAAAAAAACTTTTTATGGGTTTTTGTTGTACGATGTTTATATTTTTTCGTCTGCTTTTGAGGTTGATATACCATGATTGTCCTGTCTTCTATCTCTGTGCCTGTAAGAGCCATTCGTTATCCTGTGCGAAATTGTTTAACTTTGTCTCTTTCCGTTAATTCTCTTCATGTCGTCCACGAAAATATTTACTGATTTTTTTATCAGTTTAATCCTTCTTTTTATCAGTTTAAGCCTTCTTCTATTTGAGCCTTTAGTGGAGGAAAACGTTGAAACATTGCCTAGGAAGTTTTCAACTTTCTCAATCTGTGAGAATGTTTACTGATATCTTTACTCTTTTGTTTGCTATGTATGTTTCTTTTATTTTTCTTAATTCACAAAAAAACCTAAATTGATTATTGATTATAAGATTTACTGGCCCTTTTATAACATTTATTTTTCCCGTCCTCAGTATCTGAAAATGATCCAATTCCAGTCCCGGCAGAGACAACAGTTTTTAATTAGGCTTGAAAAGAATGCAGTCTTTTTCGTAATCCAATTGCCTAAATTAAGCGAGGTCGCCATGGTACTCACTGAAGCGAATAGAGAAAGCAACTGCGCTGCATCTGCATATCGTTTTAATATAAATGATTTTTCTGTAAATTCTTTAGTAACCTGGTTTTGGAGATAGCAGATGATTCACTGGAACTGAACGTAGAACAGATAATGCTGGCTAGCGATTTGTGGTGCTTTATTTAAAGTTGACGAAGTAGCATAAATTAGGCTTACTTAGTATGAACATGAAATGATTATTCCAGATATGAAAAAAAAATAGCCTTCCATTCTACTTTGTTATACATCTGTGTTACACTATTTTTATATTTTGTGAAATGAACTTCATGTAACTCACCCCGTAGAGGGGTAGTGCCATCAGTTCAGCTCAAGTGGTGTACTGTAGGCGTTACTTAAAGGCCTTTGCAGTGTACCTTCGTTCCTAGCTGCAACCCCTTTTATTTCTTTTGATGTACCTCCGTTCATATTCTCTTTCTTCCATCTGACTTTCCACTCTCTCTTAACAACTTTTTCGTAGTGCACGTGCAAGGCTTTCATCCTGTTTAACCTTTAAAACCTTCTTACTGTCTATTTGCTTTCCAGCGCTGAATGACCTCATAGGTCCCAGCGCTTGGCCTTTGGCCTCACTTCTTTATTACATTCTTTATCTAATCCGGGTCTGACGAAATCAGTAGCAGTAAGAAGTAAGCAAAAGAATGTAGATAATTATGGTTTGCCTCATGCAAACGGAAAACTACTTGTATTCCTTGGCTCTCTTATGCATCCTATTATCCCTGTCATGTTTGCAATGCGAAATTATGAAACATGCATGATATTTCCGAAAGCTTATATTTCTTACATCGAATTCTGTTGAAACTCCTTTATATCTCGCACCGAATTTTAAACTTTATGTGATTCCTAGATTTCTTTTTAGGAATTTCTCTTCTGCAATTATAGTTCTCTTTTACAATTATAGTTTTTTTCTATTTTTAATTTATAGAATATTTATTTATATCTCCCTTTGTTATAAAAGGATTTTTCATATCTTTCACTAAAATGTGCTAAGGTATGTTCATTTTCTGTTATTAATTTTCTATGCTTAACAATCTCTCTCTCTCTCTCTCTCTCTCTCTCTCTCTCTTCTCTCTCTCTCTCTCTCTCTCTCCGATATACAGGTGAATACGGATATGTTATATAAAGTATTAGAGAAAATAGTGGAAAAATACATACCGAAGAAGAAAAGTAAATATCAGTCATGCATACCAAGAGACAGAAGGCTCTTGTTTGCAGAAAATCAGAAAGTGGAAAAAAGCTCTTGCAAAAGAAAGGAATGCATGGAAAGTGATGGAACTAAAACGTAAGATAGAAAATGCAGAACAAAAGATTATACAATCAAAAGATTATTCAAAAGAAAATGAAAAACGGGACTTGGAAGAAAAAAACCCTAGTAAATATCAAGCAAAACCCCAAACTATTCTACTCATATGCGAAAAGATGAATAAAGGAAGAATAGGAATAGGCCCTCTAAGAATTGAAGGGAGATTAACGAATGGAAAAAAGGAAATATGCAACATATTGGCAGAAAGATATAATAGAGAATTTACCCCTAGAATTGATAATGAAGATAATGATACAGAAATAAAGGATGAAAATAGTGAATATTTATCAGACATAAATATTAATGAAGCCGTTATTGTGCAGGCTATTAATGAAATAAAAAATGGAGCTGCAGCTGGGACTGATGGTGTCCCTACTATTTTGTTAAAGAAAGTAGTTCATTTTATCGCAAAGCCCCTTGAAATATTATTAAGGTAAAGTGTAGATACAAGCAAGATTTATGATGAGCACAGATTAGCATATATTACCCCTACTTTCAAAAGTGGATCAAGACTAGAGGCAAGTAATTATAGGCCTGTAAGTCTAACATCACATATTATGAAAGTGTATGAAAGCGTAATGAAGAAAAATATTATGAAACATTTAATAAAAAATAATTAGTTTAATATAGGACAACATGGTTTTGTACCCGGAAAAAGTACACAAATCCAACTGTTAGTCCACCGTGAGAACTTTTCTAAAAATATGAAAAACGGAAAAGAAACAGATGTGGTTTATCTAGACTTTGCAAGGTAGATCATAATATATTAGCGAAGAAAATTATAAAACATAATATAGTGGACAAAGCAGGAAGATGGATAAAATAATTGTTACACAACAGAAAACATACAGATATTACAAACGATGAGAAATCGGAAGAAGCTAAGGTAATATCCGGTGTGCCACAAGGTACGGTGCTAGCTGGATTGCTGTTTGTTATTATGATTGCAGACATAGACAGTAATGTTAAGGACTCGATAGTGAGTAGTTTCGCCGATGACAAGAATAAGTAGAGAAATTACTTGTGATGAAGATAGGAGCGCTCTACAAAGAGACCTTAACAAAGTATATAAATGGGCAGAGGAAAATAGGATGGTATTTAACTCTGATAAATTTGAATCAGTAAATTATGGAGATAGAGAAGGAAAACTATATGCATATAGGGGACCTAATAACGAAACAATCCCAAATAAGGAAGCAGTTAAAGCTTTAGCCTTGGTGTGATGTTGAATAGGAACGTGTTATGCAATGATCAAATAGCAATTCTACTTGCAAAATGTAAAGCAAAAATGGGAATGTTGTTACGGCACTTCAAAACAAGAAAAGCTGAACACATGATTATGTTTTATAAAACGTGTGTTCGTAGTCCACTTGAATATTGCAATATGATATGGTACCCACACTATCAAAAGGATATTGCACAAATAGAGAGTGTACAAAGGTCCTTTACAGCTAGAATAGAAGAAGTTAAGGATCTTGACTACTGGGAAAGACTACAATTTTTATAATTATATAGTTTAGAAAGGAGAAGAGAACGCTACATGAT
This sequence comes from Macrobrachium nipponense, assembly GCF_015104395.2. Lineage (NCBI taxonomy): Eukaryota > Metazoa > Arthropoda > Malacostraca > Decapoda > Palaemonidae > Macrobrachium > Macrobrachium nipponense. The sequence goes on along the minus strand of NC_087202.1, from coordinate 76,911,683 downwards.
AATTCAGTCATGGGAACAGATAGAAGGAATTGCCGAAAACATCATGGAGCTGAAAATATCAGAAAGAGCAAGCTGAGGTAAATTAATAGTGCCCAAAACTATACCAGGCCAAATAAGGAAAGCACACAGGACATTAATCCACTACACGACAGCATCGACAATGCAGCGTCTATCAATGCTTTGCCAGCTCATCTGAGGAATATATCACGAGTGAGCGTAGATGTGTTTAAGAATAAGCTCGACAAATAGCTAAGCTGCATCCCAGACCATTCAAGATTGGAAGATGCAAAATATACCCGAAGAGGCATTAGCAACTCTCTGGTAGACATTAGAGGTGACTCACACTGAGGGACCTGGGGCAACCCGAACAAGATGTAAGGTCTGTAAGGTAAGGTAAGGTCTCTCGTTTTTCTTGTACAGACAGCAACTTTCTCTTGATCTAAATAAGGATGATTTAAGGTTACTTTCCGCATATAAAGACACACATTCTCTCATTCTTTACAAGAACTATGCATGGTTACTTTATACAATAATTATCAAGCCTCTCCTCTCTCTCTCTCTCTCTCTCTCTCTCTCTCTCTCTTCTCTCTCTCTCTCTTGAACAGACAGCAAATTTCTCTCACTCTCTAGACAATAACTATGCAAACAAATGCCGGGGTCTCTCTCTCTCTCTCTCTCTCTCTCTCTCTCTCTCTCTCTCTCTCTCTCTCTCTCTCTCCGATTAAACTTGACCCGCAAGTTTACTTCCTATAATGGAATTACAATCTCTCTCTCTCTCTCTCTCTCTCTCTCTCTCTCTCTCTGAAATATTAGTCGCGGAAAAGAAATGCTTGACTGCTTGAGCGAGCGAGTTCATTTTCTCCCGGCCTTATGAATAATGGTGTTTTCATTTTTGTCAACGGAAACATGTAAATATCTTTCTGCCCTCCTTTTAACAAACATTTTATAAATTTTCATTCGGCAAAAACACCCAGTAATTTTCTCGCTTCCCCTTTAGTGATTATTGTCTCTAGTTCCTCTCTAAATATTTTATGTAGGTGTTGCCAGGTCAAAACGTGCGCATATTTTCTACCATTCTTTTCTGACGCTCGTTTTTCCAGTAAATGTAATTTCATCTTTCAGTGAATGGTTTTGTAACCTGCTTTTATACTCCTATTTTTTATTCTAATGTTTTCTGTCAACAATGAAACTTCATTATCTTACTTGAATTTTATTTGTATTTTCTGTCAGTCTTCACTTACTAATTTTGTCGCTCTTATTTAACGATTATCTGACCAACCTGGCACTGCCCTGTGAAAACTTTGAATGACAATCGATAAACTCTCTCTCTCTCTCTCTCTCTCTCTCTCTCTCTCTCTCTCTCTCTCTCTCATTCCTGTTAAGAAGATTTTGCTTCAGTTACATTGCCCAGCATTTTTGACATATATTTCACCCCTTCCCTCACACACACACACACGCACGCACACACACACACACACACACACACACACACACATTCCTATCAGGGCTGAACTTTGACTTAAAGGGCAATGGGAGTGTCTCTATCTATCGTAGCAACCTCAAAAACTATGGATCAGACACTAATGTATTTCATTTTTTACATTTTATTTTTAATCCCTTCTCACCCCTACATCCTGTCGGGGCTGACTTACAGGGTATCGGAAGTATTATTATTCATCTCAGCAATCTCGAAAACTATGAATTAGACACTAATGTCTGTCGTTTTCAGTTATTTTTTTGGTTTTTACATATCGGCTTCCCCCCCCCCCCCCCCCCCCCCCCCCCCCCCCCCCCCCCCCCCCCCCCCCCCCCCCCCCCCCCCCCCCCCCCCCCCCCCCCCCCCCCCCCCCCCCCCCCCCCCCCCCCCCCCCCCCTTTCCCCCCCCCCCCCCCCCCCCCCCCCCCCCCCCCCCCCCCCCCCCCCCCCCCCCCCCCCCCCCCCCCCCAAACCACCCCAAATATCTTTCTGCGCTCCTTTTAACAAACATTTTATAAATTTTCATTCGGCAAAAACACCCAGTAATTTTCTCGCCTCCCCTTTAGTGATTATTGTCTCTAGTTCCTCTCTAAATATTTTATGTAGGTGTTGCCAGGTCAAAACGTGCGCATGTTTTCTACCATTCTTTTCTGACGCTCGTTTTTCCAGTAAATGTAATTTCATCTTTCAGTGAATGGTTTTGTAACCTGCTTTTATACTCCTATTTTTTATTCTAATGTTTTCTGTCAACAATGAAACTTCATTATCTTACTTGAATTTTATTTGTATTTTCTGTCAGTCTTCACTTACTAATTTTGTCGCTCTTATTAACGATTATCTGACCAACCTGGCACTGCCCTGTGAAAACTTTGAATGACAATCGTATCTCTCTCTCTCTCTTCTCTCTCTCTCTCTCTCTCTCTCTCTCTCTCTCTCTCTCTCTCATTCCTGTTAAGAAGATTTTGCTTCAGTTACATTGCCCAGCATTTTTGACATATATTTCACCCCTTCCCTCACACACACACACACGCACGCACACACACACACACACACATTCCTATCAGGGCTGAACTTTGACTTAAAGGGCAATGGGAGTGTCTCTATCTATCGTAGCAACCTCAAAAACTATGGATCAGACACTAATGTATTTCATTTTTTACATTTTATTTTTAATCCCTTCTCACCCCTACATCCTTTCAGGGCTGACTAACAGGGTATCGGAAGTATTATTATTCATCTCAGCAATCTCGAAAACTATGAATTAGACACTAATGTCTGTCGTTTTCAGTTATTTTTTACATATCCTTTCCCCACCCTCCCTCTCAACCCCCTTCCTATCGGAGCTGAACCTGGATTTGAAGGGCATTGGGAGTGTCACTGTTCATCTTAGCAAGCTTGAAAACTATGGATTAGATACTAATATCTGTCGTTTTCAGTTATTTTTACAAGTCACCCCCTTATCACCCCCCTACCAATCTGGGCTGAATTTGGGCTTAAAAATCATCGGGAGTGTCAATATTCAAATCAGCGGCTTCAAAAACTATGGATTAGACACTAATATCTGGGGTTTGGTGCCAGTGGTGTCTTACCTACGCAGTGTTCTTTTCCAGATGGTAAGTCACATAAATACCTATTTTGGTTGGAGTCTTCAATGTATTTCAGGGTGTATGTGGCACTTACACACACACACACACAGACAAACATACATACATATATTTATTTTGCATACGTACATCCATTCATTATATTTTATATATATACTAATATATATTATTATAATAAATATATATATATATTATATATTATATATATATATATATATATATTTATATATAATATATATTATATATTTATTATATATATAAAGATATATATAGATATATATATATATAGTTATATATATATAAACTCAGTTATGGCATTTAATCAGTCAATGATTTTTATGTAACTATTTTCATTCAGCTCTGGCTAAATAAGTGACTGGATTAATCTAAACCCACTGAAAAAAACATTTCTTTCCACCAAATATATGAGATGTCGTTCTTTCCAGCTTTCCCAGAGATACCAGTTTTTAATCAGGTGCTGGAGGAATGTAAATTAATTTCCTAATGCAATCGCCCTACATTAGATGAGGTTACTATGGCAACCGTTCTCGCGATAGAGGAACGAATCTGCATAGCGTCTGCATACCATTTTCATCACATGCGCCGCTGAATTGGGCTGCTGTCGTGTCGTGCTGTTATCAAATCTGCGCTTGGGGCGCCTTGGATTAAATTTGGCAGCGAATAATTTTTGCCCTTAGGTGTTTTTTGTTACCGCTGAATGACAACCATGGACTGATGGGTATTTTTATTTCTGTGTATGTATATTTGTATGTGTCATGGTATAGATGTTTGTATGTGTATGTAGTATATATGTAATTATAAATATATATATATATATAATATATATATATATATATATATATATGTAGATCATAGATATCATATATAAGAGAATAATATTATATATATATATATATATATCTAAGATACATAATATATATCATTATAATATAAGATATATATCTATATATATATCTATATTATTACATATATTATATATTATACTATCTATAATTTATTATACATATACATCATAATGCATACATACACACACACACATATATATATATTAATAATTCCAATTTGATATTAACCATTTCTTTTGTGAAGCTTTCACAATCAGGTGGTTAGATAAGGGGTGAGAAAAAGTGTGAACTGATGAAGAGTTATGGACGAATTTGTCCAAGTAATTCACTCGGAAAATGAAGTTATTTTCGGTAAAAAAGAAAGAAAAAAAACGGTAAGGAGGAAATGAATCACAGGATGCAAATGCAAAGGGGGTGGGGGTTGGCGTTAGAAGCTGTGATGTACATAGTTTTCATTTTACAAAACGGATGAGAGTGATAAATGTGCAATGCTTCAAGAAAGCAGTGGTTAATATAAAATTGGCGATACTAATAGAAGTGGCTGTTAAATTGTAGTAAATGTATTTAAGAAAGAACAAGGAATATGGTAAAGTTTTCTTTATTACAGGCTGCGTGTCTGTATGAGCGGATCTTGCAATGTGCTGAATATATTCATCACTTGTTTTTCCTGAGATAAGACAATAAGGTGAATTATTGACAAATAATTCGCCGCCATATTTATAATCATTAATTGTACAAAATTATTATTTCATAGTCAGTTGTGAGGACTTAGGCTTGTTGCAGAGAGAGAGAGAGAGAGAGAGAGAGAGAGAGAGAGAGAGAGAGTTATATAATTCTAAGGGAAAATGTATACATGATTTTATAGCTTAGTAAAGGGAACGATATAAGAAGGAGAGAGAGAGAGAGAGAGAGAGAGAGAGAGAGAGAGAGAGAGAGAGAGAATGTATGCACGGTTCCTTAGCGTTGTAGAGGACACGTCATAAAGATGAAGGGAACTGGGAAATTAAAGTAAGGACTAACCAAGAATTGATAACAGAGAGAGAGAGAGAGAGAGAGAGAGAGAGAGAGAGAGAGAGAGAGAGAGAGAGAGAGACTGCCTAAGATAATTTTAAACTAAGGAATGAAAAGTGTAGTCGGTATGCTATTGAGTGGGCAGAAAGGTTTTAAGGGGGAGCAATTTGTAGCAAAACCCTAAAAATTTAAATCAGAATTGTAAAGTAAAAATGAAATTTTTTCAAACAATTTTAAAATAAGCATAAACATTTAAGGTACGACCTCTGATTAACTGGAAATTAATATATTAGTGCCAATAAAACGAGAGGGAACGAATGGGGAAGACAGTGATAATGACACTAACAATTAGCATATATATATGTATATGTATATATATATATATATAAATTATATATGTGTGTGTGTATATATATATATATATATATATATTATATATAAAGTATATATATATATATCTAGTATATATTCCATTCTTGTTTTTTTCCACTTCTGTTAAACATTCGCTAATTCCGAAAACATCTCGCTTTATATATATATATATATATATATATATATATATATATATATATATATATATATATATATATATAGCGAGATGTTTTCGGAATTAGCGAATGTTTTAACAGAGTGTGGAAAAAACAAGAATAACTGATACAAGAATTTATAAAGAAGGAAAGGGACAAGAACAAGAACAAGAAAAAAAAAGGTGGCGAGCGCAGAGAACGACACCGAGGACGGCTTGGGAAATAAGTAAGAAAAAACGATATGAACATGACGGTGAGGATGGCGGACGGGATAATGAAAAAGGATGGTGGAAAGGAGGAAGAAAAATGCAATTTTCTATCTTCAAGGACGGAGGAGAACAAAGAGAGAGAGAGAGAGAGAGAGAGAGAGAGAGAGAGAGAGAGAGAGAGAGAGAGACTGTAATTCCGTTGTTGGAAGCAAACTTGTATAGTTCTTATATGGATTTAGAGCAAGTTAAATGAGAGAGAGAGAGAGAGAGAGAGAGAGAGAGAGAGAGAGAGAGAGAGAGAGAGAGACTGCAATTCCATTGTTGGAAGCAAACTTGTATAGTTCTTATATGGATTTAGAGCAAGTTAAATGAGAGAGAGAGAGAGAGAGAGAGAGAGAGAGAGAGAGAGAGAGAGAGACTAGTTCAAATTTGCTAGGTTTAGACTTGAGATTTATGTCCATTTGCATAAGTGACATTGCATATTTCTTGTATAGACTGCAAGTTATAGCCTGCTGAAGAAAAACGAGAGAGAGAAAGGGGGGGGGGGAGTTGTAGAGAATGGTTCGTCTGAAAATATATTTGAGATTGAGAGAGAGAGAGAGAGAGAGAGAGAGAGAGAGAGAGAGAGACTTTATGTCCATTGGCATAAGTGACATTGCATAGTTCATGTATAGACTGCAAGTTACAGCCTGCTGAAGAAAAACGAGAGAGAGATAGAGAGAAAGGGTAAAATATGGTTGGCCTGAAAATATATTTGTTAGGAGAGAGAGAGAGAGAGAGAGAGAGAGAGAGAGAGAGAGAGAGAGAGAGAGAGAGAGAGAGAAAAGAAAGTTGCCTACTCTTCCGGGAAGACAGCAAGCATAATTCCAGAAGGGTCAGAGGGACCGGTAGACTTTATTTTTTAAGAAGAAAACGAATCACATTTGGAATAATAAGTATAGCTACATTAAGCGTTAATCAGCGCAGAGAAAAGAAACAAAACATATGGAATAGCGGACTGGGTACACATATGGGTGAAGAAGATCAGGGTGTGTGGGGAATGAGAACGTGCTCCCATCCATCCAGCCCTTGACTAAGGCAGCTTTAACGCTTATACATCCTCCAGTTACACCGTGGACGGGGAGAAGAAACGGAAAGGGGGTTGAGGCTGGAGAGAGAGAGAGAGAGAGAGAGAGAGAGAGAGAGAGAGAGACTACCAGCTTGATATACATCATGCCACCCCCACGCATCCAACGCAAGCACACACGCCAGCTACCAGCCCGTAGTAGTAGTACTTCTTCCTCTTTCAATTTTGTTTTTGGCAGATAACCATTCCAGATTCCAACCATCACACTTTCCCTTTCAGTTTCCGAAAAAGGGACGGGTTTGGGACGAGTCCGCGGCTGGGGAAAATGAAGTGAACTGTCGAGTTAATTGTCGCTCTTCCGAATTGCTTTCTGGAGCGGAATTCGAGGGAGGAGAGACCGGCGATGCATGCAATTGCATAAATGGAGAGGGAAAAAAAAAGTCTTCCTTTGGATATGTCAAGTGTATGGCGATCGACGACTTACGTGTTCTCATTTACAAGAAACGCATTACGTTAACTACTTGTTTATCATTATTATTGTTATTATTATTATTTTTTGGTCTACCACAAGTCCTCCAATTCGACTGGTGGTATTTATAGTGTGGGGTTCTGGGTTGCATCCTGCCTCCTCAGGAATCTATCACTTTTCTCACTGTGTGCGCCGTTTCTAGGATCGCAATCTTTTGCATGAGTCCTGGAGCTACTTCAGCCTCTATTATTATTTTTTTTTTCTTTATCACAGTCCTCCAATTCGACTGGGTGGTATTTATAGTGCGGGGTTCCGGATTGCATCCTGCCTCCTTAGGAGTCCATCACTTTTCTTACTATGTGCGCCGTTTCTAGGATCACACTCTTTTGCATGAGTCCTGGAGCTACTTCAGCCTCTAGTTTTTCTAGATTCCTTTTCAGGGATCTTGGGATCGTGCCTAGTGTTCCTATGAGTATGGGTACAATTTCCACTGGCATATCCCATATCCTTCTTATTTCTATTTTCAGGTCTTGATACTTATCCACTTTTTCCCTTTCTTTCTCTTCAACTCTGGTGTCCCATGGTATTGCAACATCAATGAGTGATACTTCTTCTTGATTTTGTCAATCAACGTCACGTCTGGTCTATTTGCACGTATCACCCTATCTGTTCTGATACCATAGTCCCTGAGGATCTTTGCCTGATCGTTTTCTATCACTCCCTCAGGTTGGTGCTCGTACCACTTATTACTGCAAGATAGCTGATGTTTCTTGCACAGGCTCCAGTGGAGGGCTTTTGCTACTGAATCATGCCTCTTTTTGTACTGGTTCTGTGCAAGTGCCGGGCATTCGCTTGCTATGTGGTTTATGGTTTCATTTTTCGTATTGCACTTTCTACATATGGGAGAGATGTTATTTCCGTCTATCGTTCTTTGAACATGTCTGGTTCTTAGGGTCTGATCTTGTGCCGCTGTTATCATTCCTTCAGTTTCCTTCTTTAGCTCTCCCCTCTGTAGCCATTGCCATGTGTCATCGCTGGCTAGTTCTTTAGTCTGTCTCATGTATTGTCCGTGCATTGGTTTGTTGTGCCATTCCTCTGTTCTGTTTGTCATTCTCCTGTCTTTGTATATTTCTGGGTCTTCGTCTACTTTTATCAGTCCTTCTTCCCTGCACTCTTTAGCCACTCGTCTTCACTGGTTTTCAGATACTGCCCTAGTGCTCTGTTCTCGATGCGACGCAGTCCTCTATATTTAGTAGTCCTCTCCCTCCTTCCTTTCGTGTTATGTATAGTCTGTCCGTATTTGCTCTTGGGTGTAGTGCTTTGTGTATTGTCATATGTTTCCAGGTTTTCTGATCTATGCTGCGGAGTTCTGCCTTCGTCCATTCCACTATTCCTGCGCTGTATCTGATTACTGGCACTGCCCATGTGTTTATGGCTTTTATCATATTTCCGGCGTTGAGTTTTGACTTGAGTATCGCCTTGAGTCTCTGCATATATTCTTTTTTATTATTATTATTATTATTATTATTATTATTATTATTATTATTATTATTATTATTATTATTATTATTATTATTATTATTATTTTAACTTTTGAAAACAGACTCTAAAGCTTACGTACATAGAATTTCTGTTGGTGCAAAGAGTGAAAATAGCGAAGACAATGATATTTTTCTTCATAAAGATCTTCCGTTTCAGATTTCCAATCTTGCTACATCTATGGCTTGCCATCACTCCAAATAAAACAGATTAGATTCAAGGACCCAGGATTTTGGTCAACATTGACAACAAAGGATGCCGTTAACGTCGCTTATAAGGAGCAACCGAGCTGTTTAATTTACTCGAGCTCTTTCATATCAAGTTTCTTTCTTTGTTCAAGATGTTTGTCGTGTCCCCTGTTTGTTTAATGGATGTTTATTTTCACGTTATTTTATTCGTTGTTTTACTTTATTCGTTGTTTTGGCTATTGTTCTTCCCTTTTTATCGACGGTTAGTTTTGTTGATTTTGTTCAACTAATGATAACTGTATATCTTTACGATGGGCAAAAGAACAGTATCTCGGAATATATAGTTGTTCCTGTAATATTAATGATGTAATGATGTCAGCATATTTTCCTGCCTTTTTTTCGTCTTTTTTTTTTTATTAACATTTAAGGGAGTTTGATCGTTCAGTCTTGGCTCTGAAATTTGCGGTGTCCGAAACGCTTTTTGTGAATATATTGTTTCTCATATGGAATTTTGCCAACTTTACTTGAACCTTCAATTACATTTTGCTTATGTTATGATAAATTTTCTTTAGCCTGAATGTTTTACAGCAGCTGTTACCTTTGGGAAATTAATTTTCCTGTCGTCATTACAGTGGTTTGTTTCTCTTTGCATAAGTGAAGTACTTTTGAGTAGCAGTATGTATATAAGTATATATAATATATATATATATATATATATATATATATATATATGTGTGTGTGTGTGTGGTGTGTGTGTGCGTATGTATGTATGTATGTATGTATGTATTTGAATACTACACTAATATATATGTATATATATATATATATATATATATATATATATATATATATATATATTACACACAAACACGCACACACACACACACACACACATATATATATATATATATATATATATATATATATATATATATATATATTACACACTCACACGCACACACATACACACAAGGGACGTTGTAAATAAGGACAGAGTATGCGCAGAGGAACGAAGTAACATTAAATGGTGAAAGGATTAATGAGGTCGAATCTTTCAGATATTTAGGAACAACGATATTCACCGCAGGTTTATTTGAGTGTGTAATTTTCGAAACACTTAAAAAGTCAAGTCAAATTATATTAATAAGCAAGTTGAATAAAGTCTGGGAATCAAATAGATTGAAATTGTTTACGAAAGTAACATATACTTAAGTCCAGTACGGACATAAATGGTGGTGTCAATTTAAAACTTTAAGGAGAATATTTAGTGTCAGATGACAGGATGAAGTTATAAATGGTACGATATGGGAGACTACGGATGTACCACTGAAATCTGGTTATCCATGTAAGAATTGAGATCTGGTTATCCATGCAAGAATGGAGAGTAAAGTTGTTCGACCAAAAGCTTCTTGCTTCGTACATGGGATATTAATGTATTAAATTTTCATATTATTCTCAATGTTTTATGGGGGGGGGGGGGGGGGGGGGGGGGGGGGGGGGGGGGGGGGGGGTGGGACATTTTCGTGATCACCCAAAATACGTCAATACATTTTTTTACTCAAACCTGTGTTGAAGATTCCCCAACCCTATTCGAGTCGGTGATTTTGTAAACAAGGCGTGACATCATGTCACGCGAAACTGCCTTGTGTAAAGGATCTATGGGTTAGCAAGGTTTAATTTTTTGGTGGACTTTCGTTGGAGTTACGTAGGTACTCTTTAATGATGAGAGATTGAGACGGACTTGACTGTTCAAACCAAGTCTCTATCAATAGGAGGTTAGTGAGTTAATGGACGTCATTTCTCAAGTAGAGATAAATCCTGGTTCGTTTATAAATTACACAGACACACACACACACACACACACACACATAAAGCCTTAAAGTTGTCAGCATGTCTTTAAGGAATGAGGGTGTTGGTCATATCTTTTCCCCTCCCGTGTGGTCGATGTTGTCTCGCTAATGAGACGAGATCGTTGGCCGCTAAGTCACGGGATTACACATACACACTCACACACACACAGACACGCACACACACACACACACGCGCATACTCACACACATCTATATATGCATACATGGTATGTTTTCGAGGCATGATGAGAATCTTCACTGCATTTTCCGGGAATTGTACCACCCGTTATTTTGGCTCTGTAAACTGTTTCTTTTCTCTCTCTCTTCTCAGTTCTCTCTCGTCTCTTCTCTCTCTCTCTCTCTCTCTCTCTCTCTCTCTCTCTCTCTCTCTCTCTCTCTCTCTCTCTTAAGACGAATAAATTAACAGAATCTTGTGGGGCTTGGCATTTTCTCCCCAGAATTTATGTCGTTATTTCTGTGCGGCAGTCGCCATTTATTTCCTTTTTGGAATTTTCCTTTGTTGTGGACTTGACTTTCTGTTTTATGGTCAGTGTATGTTTGACAAATTTGTTCTGTTTTTTTCGCTCTTTCTCCGAAGAGATGAATGATCAAAATGTTTCACGATGATTGTCTTTCATATTTTGAGTCGTCGTTTCTCGGTAATACAGTGCATTCCCTTTCTTTTTATAGCCTTCGCTTTGATGTGACATCACTGGAGAAGGACTGTCATTGCATGAGAGATTATTTAGAATGAATTTCTTTTTATTCTTCTTCTGATTGCCAAAATTCGTTCTTCTTAATTTACGGTTTTGGACGTGTTTTCAGCCCGTTTATGATATGTATGCAACAAGTAGCCGACACCTGTGTATGGCATGATTTACTGTAGTGTAGATGTACATTTACGTATATTGTAACTGTTTGACTGTACAGATAGATTCAGAGTCTATGTTGGTTGGTCAGAATCCAAAGGTCCATCCTGGTCTTCTCTCTCTCTCTCTCTCTCTCTCTCTCTCTCTCTCTCTCTCTCTCATGCATTCGCATTTTCCATAGCACGTCTGTCATCTGTTTTGTAATGTCAGTTCCGTGGTTGCTCGTCGTATATTTTACATTATTGCTATACCTCTCCCCTGAGATATTGACATCTTTTATTTACAGTATACCAGTTGTTTTCTTTCTTTATTGCTTACGCTTAAATTTTGTTGTTAGCTTCTCATCTCTTACGGCTGATGCATATGTCTCCATATGAACAAATAGTAAATTATATGTATATATATATATATATATATATATATATATATATATATATATATATATATATATATATATATGAATCGAATTCACAGATTTATAACGAAGTACCGTATCCTTTTAAAAAGTTACAGGGATCATTTACGACATGGGAATAGCAAAATTGTACTGCAATTCACTGTCGTCACCATTCCAGCACGATGATGGAACTGTTTAATTATTTCTTAAACTTTGCATGTCTTATTTAATTTTTTTTTTTTCGTCATCCATGAAAGGTGAATTAGGATGTCAATCAGTTATGTAGTTGCACGTAGTATAGGACACCATTATACGTAAAAATATGTGGAGAACATTTTAAATTTTGAAAGGGTTAATACACAGAATTTCCAGAAGCATCATTGCTTAATGCAGAATGACAAGAAGCGAAGAATGTTATGTGAATTGTTGGGCTGTCACAGTGAATGTTCTGATGATGAAGTTTAGCTCACAAACAAATAATCATACAGAAATTCACGCACTGCGTACATTCTTTTGTCTATGGCTTGTACATTTCATATTTCTTCAGCTTTTGTTTCAGTAATATTTGATTTGTTAGCAGAAATATTTCTAATAATCAATCAAATAATTGCTGTTTTTAATCACGTATTCATACATGATTTTCGACATCCTTTATTGAAAGATTTGACCTATTTACTTGCTTTATTACATTCCATCATGTCAAAGTAATAGATTTTATATTAAGAGTTCCCATCGAATCGTTCTTAGATTCAACTCCGCTGCTTTCATATCTTCTGCTTTTAGATTTTCCTCTTGCCTTCTCTCCACTGTGGACAGGAAATTGCTTTGGAAATCTTTCATTTATGCGTTTTTCTTCTTCTTCCTTTATGCTCGTCTCCTTTGGGGAACCAGTTCAATTTCGTTTTGTTAGTAGATGCCTTTGTCTTCTTGTTTGCGAGAGAACGCCCTTTATTGATGTAGCAGTTGGATACTGAGTTGAGCATTGCTGTCTATTGTTGTATTGCTGTTGCAGCTTTACTCGTATGCAGTGTGTTGTCAGTTCTGCTTTCTAACGGTATTGAAGCTTGCATTAGATCTCGGAAATCTAATGCAGGCTTTTTTCGGTCACTATGAGTTCCGGGAACAGATAGGGTGAGTGGTTGTGCTTGTTAGTTAGTAGCAGTCTGAGTTGCCTGACCTGAATCCGTAGTGGATGCGAGATAATTGATCTTAATGTTATTTACCAATAAATAATGTTGCTTATAAAGAATAGAAGCAATGAAGCCTTTTGATCCAAATATTCATTCATTAATCTGTATGCAGTGAAGCCCTTTGATCCAAATCTGCATAGTAATCTGCATAGTAACTTCCATCCTTGATGTCCTTCCATTCTTAAATATATTACAAGTTTACACCCTGGAATTATAGACATTCAGTGCAGAGCTAAGGATACTGATTTGTATTATCATTCAGGTCGAGAATTTGTGTCGTAGATATATGTATCCGGTACATAACACAGAAGTATGTCACCTTTTTAAAAATTATAAACGGATGATAAAAAGTAAATTCTTTTGTTTGATTGGCTGGAAGAACTCTCGTGCTAAGTGAGGGTTTCATGGCCTTTTCGTATTGTTTTTTCGGTTAGGGTAATAATAAGATACTGGAAATTGCAGACAGATACATTTGTTTTTAAAACTCGAGAAATGGCAGCATAAAAACAAGAGTGCATGTCGTTGTTTTTGTTTCTTGCCGTGTTCCAAAGAATGCACGTATAATAATAATAATAATAATAATAATAATAATAATAATAATAATAATAATAATAATAATAATAATAATAATAATAATAATAATAATAATATTTTGGTAGAAGACCCTCTATTTTGGTAGAAGCAAATAGGCAAATCTGTTAAAAAGAATGGGAGAATTAAGCGAGTTGATTTTATATATTATTTTTTCTATTTTCCTTACAATTCGCTTCTCAGGCTCAGCGGTTTTTCTGAGTAACTGACCAATATTCATATTGGGGATTTTCAAAAAATTATAAATGCTGAAGGTAATCTTTTATTAGAACAGGATATCAGTTCCAGGTCAAGCAGGGGTCGTTGTCAGTGCCGGTATTATTCCGTAGGCGTAGTTCAGTTCGGGGCCGGGGTCGTCTTCGGTTTAAGGGCTGATACCAGCTATACCAGCTATACCAGCACCAACACCATCCCTTAAACCGAAGACGACCCGGCCCCGAACTGAACTACGCCTACCTGGAACTGATATCCTGTTCTGATAAAAGATTACCTTCAGCATTTATAATTTTTTGAAAATTCCCAATATGAATATTGGTCAGTTACTCAGAAACACCGCTGAGCCTGAGAAGCGAATTGTAAGGAAAATAGAAAAAACAATATATAAAATCAACTCGCTTAATTCTGCCATTCTTTTTAATAATAATAATAATAATAATAATAATAATAATAATAATAATAATAATAATAATAATAATAATAATAATAATAATAATAATAGTAATAATAATAATAGTAGTAATAATAATAAAAATCTTTATGTGAAATTTTCGAAAGGCTAAATAAAAACAATGATGACTCCTGTGAAATTATTAACTTGTGCCATAAGGATGTATGTTCAAAATGTGTCTTTGCAAAATAATTAAACAATAATAGTTTATTTGTTGTTGTTGTTAAAGGCTAGAAAAAGGTGGCATCAGAAGAGGTCGACTTTATTGAGTGGTGTTTGTCTTGAAGGATCGGGAGAAATGCGAAAAATGCGAAAAGGATTTTGTCAGCTGTAATGGAATTTGACCATGAGCTCACAGCGGTGTTGGGTCCTTAAAGTGCGTGTGACATCCTTGTGTAATTTTATTTCTTGGTAGACTCTCTCTCTCTCTCTCTCTCTCTCTCTCTCTCTCTCTCTCTGATCCACTTTGGTTGTTGCCTCCTGAAATTCTCTTCTCTTGTTTCTCTATCTCTCATTTACTTCATCTATAACCAAGTGAGAAACTTTCTCTCTCTCTCTCTCTCTCTCTTCTCTCTCTCTCTCTCTCTCTCCTTTGCTTTGTCTATAACAGAGTGAAAAACTGAGAAACTCTCTCTCTCTGGTTGTAGCCACCAGAAATTCTCCTCTCTCTCTCTCTCTCTCTCTCTCTCTCTCTCTCTCTCTCTCTCTCTCTCTCTCTCTGGTGTACTGTTATTACAACTTGAGATTCATTCGCTTCCTTTTCCTTCCTATCTGCTTTGCTTACAACCAGGCGAGATTTTCTCTTTTTCTCTATTTTGGTGTTATATGGGAACAAGTTAGTTTCCCATATTTGGCTCTATCGGATTATGTTTGTTTGCATAACGAGGGAATCTCTCTCTCTCTCTCTCTCTCTCTCTCTCTCTCTCTCTCTCTCTCTCTCTCTCTCTCTCTCTGCGTTCCCGTTCCTTGCCCTCTAGCTTTTGACGGCAGCTGCCTTTAGTATACAGACGACTACTTCATAAAATATGGTGACTTATCTCTATTTATTATCTCTATTTACCGCAGGACTGGTCTTTGGAACTGATAGAACATGTCTTCGCTGATTACATAGTTTGTTTTTTGCGTATTATTTTTGCATTCGAGCCTCAATGTATTCCAGTATTGCAGTAGCCCCCTTAGGCTAAACTATTTATACATTTAAAAAGAAATTATATCTTAATTGGTGAATTTAGGCTAGAATTATGTTAGCGTCTAAGAGCTGAATGTCCTTAGTTGCCTAAGTGCTGGGCATTTTTACCTAAAGTATGTAAATCAGTCAATCAGTCCCTATGATATTTTGCAAGTTGTAGTAACGCCTTCCACTTACATCTTGGCTTGTCACCATTTAATGTACAAGTTCTCATGGCAGATATTATCGGTTAACGGAATTAAGATAGAATTATGGACTAAATCTTTTCACTTATCCAAATAAAAGTAAGAATGTCGTTTGAAAAATCAAGAAGGTAATATGTTCTATGTAATATACATTGAAGGGGGATATTTCTGGTCGTAGCATGCCAGAAAAAACATATTTTCTTGGATTATATAATTCATCGTTAACGGCCTTTCTTTCAGTTTCCCAATTACCTTAGGTTGTAATATCTTGGAAATAACTTTACCATGAAGGCAGATTACATTAAGTTTTGTTACTAGCAAATTTTATATTTTTTATTACGAAATCTGCATACTATACCTATGGTTCATCATTTCCTGAGCGTCAGTTTTACTTCCTTCTCTGTTTTTTTTACCCTTTTTTAATGCTTTTGGCTCTTCGTTTATAAATTTTTAAAAAGTTAAATTTATTGAATTTTATCATTACCTTTATATACAGCTTTTACCCTTTTTAAGACCACCCTTTTGTGTATGTCTCGGAGGATTTATATTCTTTAATGGTAAATGTTTCTGGGCTCCTCCTCCTCATTTTGGTATTCAATTCACGGGCTTTCATCGTAGTTCATGTTATTTTTGCAATATTCCAAAAGCTCTTCAGTGGACACAGAGTGGATATGAGCGGGGTAGTGTTTGTGTGTGTGTGTGTGTCTGTGTGTGTGTTCGTGTACTGGTTCAACATGCTGAGGATCAATATTCTGTGTAGGTGTAGGATTCGGTTGATGACGTGGACGTTTTCTTCGCAGGAAGCTCATCCTCGATTCGGCAATTTTAGGATGATTGCGGCAGTGAATGTCTTCTTTTCTTCTGGAAAGAGTTTTTTTTTTTTCTGAAATAAAAAATGACAAACGTTTCGAGGAAGTTTTAAGAAGGAAGCTGAAAAAATTCGAGCGTATGGAACTGTTTTGCTTGGAGGTAATAGAATGTTTGCACAGGCTTAGAGTCCGTTATTTTCTCTCTCTCTCTCTCTCTCTCTCTCTCTCTCTCTCTCTCTCTCTCTATGTGCTTGTGTCTAGTTTATTAAGTATTTAGCGTTCTTTTGTAATCATGAGTAATATATTCGAGGAAATGATTTCGCACAATTCTAATTATTTTATTTAATTAATATGAGAAATTCTGAAAAGAAATCACTTATAATTCAAAAATTATGGCAGTACAACAGAGCCCAAAAAATGGCAAGCCCGCTACCCTAGAACGTTCGTTCTGCAGCAAGGACTAAGACATGTTCATGCTATGTGTTTGTGAAGGGAGCACTGGGGAGAGGGACTGGCCCCGGTCTGGCCAGTGGCCAGTCTAGAAATGGAGTTATTGCACGTAGAGTATGTTGAGTACACATCGAGAAAAAAATATATGGGTACACATTTCGTTTTTATATATATACCTTTCCTTTGACTTTCAGTGGCGAATGATTGGTGTTGATAGCTTCCCTGGGCAGTTTATATTTCAGTCGGTTTTTCTTAAAATCTTGTAGATTAATGTTTTCTTTTTAATGTTTACAGGTTTTTCTTGGCAAATTTTTTTATTATTATTATAGTAGCCGGAAGCCTTAGCGCTTCGAATCAGTTATCTTTAAATGGTATTAATTTACGACATTTTTCTGGTTACCAATAATGCTCGCCGTCTCGAGCTCGAGGAGAAATTTAAAATGTTATATTTGAAATTACTATTTTCCCACCTTTGTTTTCTTGTAATGTATTATACTCTTGTTAAACTCATATTTTAGTTTCTTTCGCATATTTGTTATACAATAGGTTCCTATCCCTGTAGTCTACAGTTATCAGAATGCTAAAATCTACCAAATTAAACTCTTCTAGAATACAGGAGTATCGACACTTCTTATGTTTATGAAGTTCAGGATTAAGTTTACGTTTTCTTTTATTCAGCGGTTGGAGTATGAATGTGGTAATGAGTTCGGAATGCTTCATTTCCTCTGGTGTCTTGAACTCTCAAGGGAATAAGTTTGTGGGCTGAAAAAAGAGAAAAATTATAGTTTTCGAAGAAGGTGAGAAAATGCAGAATGGTCCTATGTTAAAGAAAAGGAGTA
>NC_087202.1:76876192-76891192 GCF_015104395.2 Macrobrachium nipponense | reverse complement strand
CGCAGACGAGAATGTCGAGACGTAAAAATTATTTTTTTTCTTATTTGTAGGAATTTATTCCGTTTACTGCCAGTGCTTGTCTAGACTTACCAATTACATTCCATTGTGGGGTGAGAATGTATAGACTTGCTTCCTTTCGCTTCGAAGAAACTTATCCTTATGGAACTCACACTTCACGAGATCCTCCGGCTTCCATCTTCCAGTTGTCTGGATTTGTTCTAGTTATGGAAACTAGTGAAGTCTCCCGAGAACTCCTGCTCTCTTGCTCGCTGATTGGATGGAATCCATCGGCTAATCAAGATCAGATGGAATCTGTTGATTGTCTGGGACATTTCTGATTCGTATAGTCTGTGACCGTTCTAAGGGATTGATAAAGTTGGGCTTCCGGTTTTCCCCTTTGGTTAATTTTTGATGAATTAACCTTCACTGATTACTATCATTGATTTTTATGAAGCCGAGTTCGATGTTTTTGTTCCATTGGACCTCTCTCTCTCTCTCTCTCTCTCTCTCTAAGATACATTTTATCTCCGTTTCCCCGGAAGCTGTAATTGCCATTATAATTTCCGTATTCTCCTTTGGGAACCAGTTTACTTTGTCTGCAGCCACTATGAGGTAATATACTCTGACACCTATGTAGTAGATTGCATTTGAGCCACCTGTCCTTGTTCTGGTGAATTCTTTATTGAATTTTCCAGTTATTTCCAACGTTGCCTTAGAATTTTGTAGTTGAATAATATGAAACTAATTAATTTCTTCCGCTGGAAGGAATCCCAGGACTCTTGTGATAGATAGTGGAGCTAACAACTTGGTTCAGTTCGATGTAAATTAGAATTTTTTTTTTCTACTGCACACGTGTTTTGATTTTCACCGTTATTATTATTATTATTATTATTATTATTATTATTATTATTATTATTATTATTATTATTATCACAGTCTTCCAATTCGACTGGGTGTATTTATAGTGTGGGGTTCCGGGTTGCATCCTGCCTCCTTACGAGTCCATAACATTTCTTACTATGTGCGCCGTTTCTAGGATCACACTCTTCTGCCTAGTTTTCCACTGGCATATTCCATATCCTTATTTCTTATTTCTATTTTCAGTTCTTCATATTTATCCATTTTTTCCCTTTCTTTCTCTTCAACTCTGGTGTCCCATGGTATTGCGACAGCAATTAGTAATACTTTCTTGATTTTGAAAATCAACGTCACGTCTGGTCTATTTGCACGTATCACCCTATCTGTTCTGATAACATAGTCCCAGAGGATCTTTGCTTGATCGTTTATTATTATTATTATTATTATTATTATTATTATTATTATTAGTTATTATTATTATTATTATTATTATTATGATGATGATGTCCTCTGACCCTATTACTCAGATAAATGATTTTTTTATGTAATCCTGTGGCTCAGCCTCTGGATTTTCTTCTGTATATCGCGTACAAAATGTGTGTATGTATATATATATATAGTATATATATATATATCTATATATAATATATTTACATTTATATGTTTATATATACTATATATGTGTGTGTGTCCCCACTGTATTTGCGGTCGCCCGTTTATGTATGCTTATGTGTACTTCAAACCACATTAAGTACAGCATAGCTTCTCTCTCAACCCTTCTAATGTCCTGTTGCTCGCTCTCCCCTTGACAGTCTGTAGTCTCTTTGGTGCCTGAGTCATCACGGCTCGTCATCCCTTCGCTATTAAAAACTCATCAAGTTTGAACATGTAAATGTCGAGAAAATATTGCTGCATCCTTTAAAGGAAAAATGTTGAACATCATTTGGAATGTAAATTTTCTTCATTTTGACCTCACTCTTTAAGTAAGAGAAGTTGTCTGTCATTATATCATATTGCTCATTATGGATCCACGGATGAATAAACCGTATTCAATGCAATTATTTTACTATTACTCATACACACACACACACACACACACACACACACACACATATATATATATATATATATATATATATATATATATATATATATATATATATAAATTTAACAAAATTTGGAACAACATCATTAATTAATGATATATATATATATATATATAATATTATATATATGTATATATAATAATATATATATATACATATACCCACATACATATATCATATAATATATATATACATATATATATATATATATATATATATATATATTATATATATATATATATATATATATATATAATAATTTTTATTATTGTTTTGCTGGGTTCTGCTTGTAAGTTTACCACTCACAGCTGGGTTTCCTTGTCCAGAGCTATTATTGAAGTTAACTTACACGAAGTTTGCCTGTTAGTTGGTATTCTACCCTTGTATAATCCTCGTTTTAAAAACGTGTATTAAAGAACGCTATGTATATTTAGAAGCTCAATATCGACGAGGTTACCTCCATGCAATTTGGCATTCGCTCCAGGTAGAACCTGTACTGAAGAGGCATAACTTACTTTCCACCCCCTGACTTTTAAATAGATCGGGTCTGAATTGAGTGCAATTTTTTTTTATTCTTTTTTTTTTTTCCTTTCTCGTGGAAAGGTCAAAAGGGGGGCGAAGGAGCATTGACTTTCTTTAAGATTCTTGTGCAGCTGTGAAAAGTGACGTCGAAACGAAAATGATGAAAATGGGGAAAAGATTTGCTATCCAGATGTTTGCTTGGCGGTAATGGAATCTGACTTTGAACTTAAGCCTGGCTTTGACCAAAGTGCGTGCAGTTTACTTCGTGTATTATTTCCTTATGTAATATTCTCTCTCTCTCTCTCTCTCTCTCTCTCTCTCTCTCTCTCTCTCTCTCTCTCAGTGAGTACATTTTACGGCATTGGTAGCATGCATCATATTTCTTGAACTTTTCTTTTTCATTATATTGAATATTCGTCTTTTTTGTTAATACAGACATTTGCATAAGCTGGTGAGAAGGTTCTCTAATTTATTGTTGTTATTATCATTATTTTTATTATCCTTTCTTAGCATCCAATTGTGCCCACATTCTTGACATAGATGCCAACTATCTTCCAGTTGGACCTTTGTAGAACAAATATCATTAAGTACCGATAAAAACATAGCGAATTTAATATATTAAATTATATACTAAACGTAACATGAAACGGCCTTATGAAATATTTTTCTAGTATATATGACTTATGTAATCTATGATCCATTATGGGAAATTAATATTCAGTGTTGGAATTAATGGAGATACACAAATAATTGAACCGTATTCAGTACAATCATTTCTCAATTACGTAGATATATATAGTTTGTATTGGGGTTCTGCATGTAAATGTTCGCTCATTATTGGATTTCCTATTCCAGACACGTTGAAGTTAACTCATGTGAAGTTTACCTGCTGTTTGTTATTCCACCCTCGCATAATCCTCGTTTTAAAACACGTAGTAAAGAACGCTATGTATATTCAGAAGGTCGGTATCGACGTGGTTACCCCATGCAATTTGGCGTTCGCTCCAGGTAGAACATTTACTGAAGAAGCTGAACATACTTTCCACCGTCTGAGCTTTAAATAGACCGGATCTTAATTGAGTGCATTATTTTTTTCAATTTTTGGTTTTCTCTCTCGTGGAAAGGTCAGGAGGGGACGAGAGTGCATTCACTTGCTGTAAGAAAGTTATCCAGTCGTGAAAAGTGACGACGAAGCGAAATTGATGTGAAAAGGGGGGGAAAAAGCTTTGCAAACAAGAGGTTTGCTTTGAGGTAATGGAATCTGACTTCGAGCTTCAAGCCTGGAGTCTTTGACGAGGCTTTGACAACCCTGCGCGCATTCGACGACGTCATACATCATTTTACTTGTATAATATTCTCTCTCTCTCTCTCTCTCTCTCTCTCTCTCTCTCTCATAGTGATGGCATTTTCATGTCACTTGTAGCTTTGGTCATATTTTCCCTTTTTCTTTTTCATATATTAAATTTCCGTTTTTTTATTATATACATATTTGTAGGACGCAAGAATTTATTATTATTATTATTAATTATTATTATTATTATTATTATTATTATTATTATTTACATCCATGTTTTCCTTGGTGTCAGCCCTTTTGACAACAGTAGGACAAGCATCTATAAGTCCCGGCACTGGTAAAGCGAGAGTAATAACGTATTTATAGGCAATATCAAATTGATGTATATAATTTTTCAAGTGTATATGCTATTATTGAATGTAATATCTTCTTAGGTTTGTGATAATCACCGTTGATATTAATGTATAAAAGGAAAAATATGATGGATATTAATGTAGAAAAGGAAAAATAGGATGGAATGATTTATCTATTTGCATGCTTATTTCGTGAACAGAATGTAAGAATGAGGACAAAGTTGTATAAAATGGCAGCGTAATTCAGTAGCTGAGCCAAATTAATAAGAGAAACAGAAAAATTGTCTGTGAATTGCGAGAGCATACTCGACATTCATTGGGTATTATAGATATTATTCTATTTAAGTATAAACGTGATTAAGACTAATGTTCGTTAAGTGCTTTGAGTAGATCCAAGAGACACCATCAAACACGTTGCTACTTGAACTTGAGTCTCCTTATGTAAATTGTTGATTCGAACACCTGCCAGCCATGACAGAGTACTTTCCACCTGACTTGTTTTTAAATTGAAGAGTTTGTATGAAGGACGACTCCCTCTGCGAGAGTTATTCATTATTCATCATGATTAGGCGTCATAGAATTTTTTTTTTTCTTTTACGCGCAAGGAAAATCAGGATTTTGTTAGTGCCGTGAGATTTCTCGATATCTGGTAGCATTACATTTCAGGAAACTTTAATAATCCATCAGTAATGCGAGCCTCGTCAGTGCTCGATTTATTGGTATTATGCGCCAAAAAAAAAAAAATTTTTACTCACTATTATTGTCCGGTAGAGCATATTCAAATATGAATATATTCATCCGGTGAATGGAAAATGCAATCCTAGAAAACCTTATCGTTATTGGTATAATTGTTGAAAGTGTGAAAATATTCATGGGAGACAACGCCTAAAGGTCCTTCAGCTTATAATGCAAATTCCTATCGAAAATTTGATAACTGAGAGTAGGGCTAAGAAATACATAACCTTTAAATAATTGTGAATGAATACAAGGATACGTTTGACAGACCTGAACTGTAATAAAAGCGCCAGGCTAAAGTATAGTAGGTGTATGGCATTTGAAAGTAGTATTACAGGCTATCTTTAATTTACGACCATCATCATGGTGAACCGTAAATTGAGAATTGACTCATTTCGTGCGACTCTTGGTAACAGACACCTAGACACCTGAAGATATGTGGTTGCGTGACGCTGGGCCAAGAGAATGGCTTGCTTTCATTTTTTCTGGATCTCCTAAATGTTAGAGCGGAATATCTTTGATGAGAAAGGGCCCGTGAAAACTGTCCGAGCAGGATGTCTTTTCCTTCCAGCAGCGTTGATTTAAAATTACATGAGGCGAAGATTGCACATTAGACTGTTGCGCTGAGTCTGAGTGTGTATTGTCACTTGCCTTCACATATTATATGATCCATTAGTGGGTCATTCAACTTTCAGTAACGGTCGTATAACATATAGCCTAAAATTTAAAATATGAATTGTATAAGGAATGATTTTTCTATTTTTATTTTGTTGGAGTTGCATTTAATGTTCAAATTTTTCAGTTGAAACCTATAATTGATGTATTCATATTTTTATCTACCTTGTCTTGGGTCGGCTTCTTAAGCAAAGAAGTTTTAATTCATTGTTCTCTTTGTTTCAGGTAAGCCAGATATACAGTCTTGTGAATATGAAGCAGGAGGCAAATTCACGGATATATATATAGTAAGTTTTTGTCCTTCAAATAGCATGACAGAACTGTTCATACTCGTATATTTATTAGAAGAGTGAAGTAAAAATAAATTGATGAAAACAGTTACAAAAGTGATCATTGTCACTCGCTTGGTCGAGTATTGTCTATTCATGGTTATGCCCTTATGATGATTCCTTCGTTGTTGTCGCTCCAAAGTCAGTAGCTCTTCGTTTTCTTTTGCTTTTCCATATTCCTATCATTGCCGAACTTTCTGTGAGGCCGATGTGTATCTCCTAATGGAAGACGCATTACATTTTGCTTTGACTTTTCTCCTTTGTTTAGAAATCAGGTATCTGGATATTAGACAAAAAATTGTATTTCTGTCTTCATTTCGAACTCTCAAGTGCCTTTCAATATGTCAGATATATTCCTTTTTTTTTCTTCGAGAATATCTCAAATTCTCGTTGATTGAGGAACTTAAAGTTTTCAACTTACAGTTTCCCCTTTTGAATTAAAACTTTTTCCCTTTTGTTTTGCAATTTCTCTGCAGCGCTTTATAAAATGTGCATTTAAGCAGAAATAAGCGGCATCATTTTCATAATTTCACTCACAAAATGCCATTACCCCATTTATTAAAGCTTTGAAGCTCCAATACCCGGTTTGCCGCGGTTTCTTTCACCGAATCATTGGGAATCATTAAACAGAAAATCGCTCTTGATAATTATTGAACCGTTACGTGCCAAAAGGGCATTTAAAATGAAAGACCTTTTTTAGTCCCAATTTCATTGGAATATGGCTTGAAGTTCAAGCCTCTGGTATTCATTACACGGTTGTTTTCATTCATTCGCTTTCGCTCGAGGTATCTCGTTACAAACTTAAGATTTGATAATATTAAAGCCATTTACACATCTCCTATTGTTGCGTGCACAAACAATACAGAAACGAGCTTGCGTATTCATTAAATATTTTATGTGTCCGAGGTGATATTGGAAACCAACATTAAACCTCTTTCCTCCTAAAATCTCGTTCACTTTTGAAGGGTCAGAGACTCCTCTCGATATAGAACCAGTTAAGTTTCCTGATAACGTTAATCTCCTGTGACGTTTTGATTTAGTCTCTCGTTAAGATATCAACGCCTTTTGGTATTTACCCAACATAAGTCTATGTAAAGGAGGATTTGCCTATCTTGATTACTTTTTTCTCCATCTAAATAGACAATTTTTAACGTGAAAAATTTCCACTTACAGATTAGTTCTCGTTGGTGAGTCCTAGTTCCTTGTTAGCGTCAGTCTGTTAAGTTAAAAGTTGAGTATATCTTAGTTTTACCAGACCGCTGAGCTGATTATCAGGTCTCCTAGGGCTGTCCCGAAGGATTAAATATTTTTACGTGACTAGGAACCAATTGGTTACATAGCAACGGGACCTACAGTGTATTGTGGGATCCGAACCCCATTATATCGAGAAATTAATTTCTATCACCAGAAATAAATTCCTCTGGTTCCGCGTTGGCCGAGCCGAGAATCGAACTTCGGACCACCGGATTAGTAGCCGAACACGAAATCCACTCGTCCAACATGGAACCTACCGTCTGTCTGTGTTTTTGGAGCCATTAACACTTATAGAATATTGTGACCTTACAGATGAAGTAAATGGTGAAAGTGATAATAACAATATATGTGCATGGTATTGTTACACTATGTTGTTTTTGATTAAGCTGACCTTGTGTCAGCACGGGCTCTTGCTCACCGAGTAGCCCGTAAAGTTACACTAGGAGTTGCTTTTTATTTCTTTTTACTAGAGATGTGATGCACTATATAGAATAGTGTTCACGCTGATTATTACAAAATATAATATTTTTTGGAATGATATCTATATATATATATATATATATATATATATATGTGTGTGTGTATATATATATATATATATATAATGTGTGTGTGTATATATATATATATATATATATATATATATATATATATATATATATATATATAGAGAGAGAGAGAGAGAGAGAGAGAGAGAGAGAGAGGTGGAACACTGACGTACCAAATTGTCAGATGAGTATCCCCCCCATATATATATATTCTAAAACTAATTGTGAAAATAATCATACCATGAATCTCCAACGCTTTTTTTAGGGCATGTGCATGCTTTACATCATGAATCATAATCTATTTTGCATAGTAAGTCAAAGTCAAAATAAAATTCCATTGTTAGGTATGGCTCAGGCATTCATATAACTAAGATTTAACGGACGTTACAACAAAATCGAAATTCTTTCTGGGTACAGTGTCAATAAAATCATACTTTTTATACATTATAAAGCCAGACATTAAGTCAAGAGTCTTTATTTTACGGTCTTCAATTCCTCATACTATTATAGTGGAGCCATAATTGTTTGTATCTGTTCTAGACCCTTTATGACGTCATCCTGACGTTTTGTTTGTGCGTCTCACGAGGCGAGGAAAATTTGCATTCTTTGTGCCTTTTGTTTCCAAGTTAATAAGACAGCTTACTTGGTGTTGAATTGTTGATGCACTTGGTTGAATTCGTAGAAGTTTTACATATAGATTCATGGCAGTGTTGTTGCAGCTGGAAGAATTGCTTTTATATATACACCTTTATTGCAGTGTTGTTGCACCTGGGAGAGTTGCGTATATACACCTTTATGGCAGTGTTATTGCACCTGGGAGAGTTGCGTATATATACCTTTATGGCAGTATTGTTGCACCGTGGAGGATTGCTTATATACACCTTTATGGCAATGTTGTTGCACCTGGGAGAGTTGCGTATATATACACCTTTATGGCAATGTTGTTGCACCTGGGAGAGTTGTGCATATACACCTTTATGGCAGTGTTGTTGCACTTGGGAGAGTTGCGTATATACACCTTTATGGCAGTGTTGTTGCACCTGGAAGAGTTGTGTATATACACCTTTTTGACAATGTTGTTGCACCTGGGAGAGTTGCATATATATACACCTTTATGGCAGTGTTGTTGCACCTAGGAGAGTTGCGCAAAGTTTCCCACCTATTTTTTGTTGTATTTTAATCGTTGCAAGAAAATTCTCGTTTGATTTTTTATACAAGAGGGAGAATTTAGTGAGGATCACATACTTACTTCTTTGGATGTTCAGCAGAGAGAAAGATATATTAAAAAGAGAGAAAGACACACTATAAGAAACCTTTATTTTAATGTTTTCCGGGATATTTTTATGTTAAAGAATGACAGAGGGGTTCTTATCATGTCCTAAAAAAAAAGAGAGAGACAAGAGGCCTCCCAAGTTTATTCCCCAAAAAGGGCTTACAGTTATTATTTAATTATTTTATGCAACACTACTGTAGGCGAATGATGCATAAGTCCCAGTTGCCTTCATATCCTTCGCAATAAGATGTGCGTGAGAAGTAATCAGTATCTTGCATGTGTGTGTATGTGTTTGTGTGTGTATGTGTGTTTGTATGTGACTGGTTAAAATGTTCTGTTACAACAGAATTCCATCTAATAAAAGGAGCGCATATATTTTGGCGTTTTGGAGGGCTCCTCCTATAAGATATATATATATATATATATATATATATATATATATATATATATAATATATATATATATATATATATATATATATATATATATATATATATATATATATATATATATATATATATATATATATATATATATATATATATATATATATATATATATATATATATATATATATATATATATATATATACCTTCTAAAAGGAGCCCTTCAAAAACGCCAAAATATATGTGCGTGAGAAGTAATCAGTATCTTGCATGTGTGTGTGTGGTGTTTTGTGTGTGTGTATGGTGTTTGTGTGTGACTGGTTAAAATGTTCTGTTACAACAGAATTCCATCTAATAAAAGGAGCCCATATATTTTGGTGTTTTGGAGGGCTCCTCCTATAAGATATATATATATATATATATATATATATATACATACTATATATATATAGATATATATATATATATATATAATATATTATATATATATATATATATATATATACCTTGTAAAAGGAGCCCTTCAAAACGCCAAAATATATGGTCTCCTTTTATTAGATGGAATTCTGATGTAACAGAACATCTTTACCAGTCACACACACACACACATATATATATATATGCACAAATATATTGATATGTATATATATATGTATATATATATATATATATATATATATATATATATGAGTGGACACTTCTTTGTACTACCTTCTGAAAGCTTCTTCCTGTACTACTCCGAAAGAGAGCAAGATACTGATTACTTCCCACGCACATCTTATGGCGAAGGATATGAAGGCAACTGTGACTTATGCATCATTCGCCTTCAGCAGTGTTACATAAAATAATTAAACAATAACTGTAAGCCCTTTATGGGGTGTAAACTTGGGAGGCCTCTTGTCTCTCTATTTTTTTTAGGACATGATAAGGACCCCTCTGTCGTTCTTTAACATCAAAATAGCCTTCGAATATATATAGCAAGTCTGCTGGGATGACCTTGCTTGTTCAGCTACCAGGTGCGCCGTACATTACTTAGGTCAACAGGGTCACCATTAGTTTTTAACGGAGAATGTCCGTCCAATACTCCTCGCCCAGGAGTCGAGCCTGTGTCCCCTCTTATGGTAGATGATGATGCTTATTTACGTTATCTCTCTCTCTCTC
Organism: Macrobrachium nipponense; assembly: GCF_015104395.2. Lineage (NCBI taxonomy): Eukaryota > Metazoa > Arthropoda > Malacostraca > Decapoda > Palaemonidae > Macrobrachium > Macrobrachium nipponense. Next base: position 76,880,697 of record NC_087202.1, on the reverse strand, counting down.
TCTCTCTCTCTCTCTCTTCTCTCTCTAAACATCTCTCATCCCCCATCTCCCTCATAAAAGATGGTTTTACTCCCAAACTTTAGGATCCCTCTCCCGTCCTCAATCCGCTCTCTCCGCCTTATCTCAGGCCCTCTCAGTCCCGCCTTTTGATATTACACTGAAAAGACCCTACCATAATTAGTACACGGAGCTAAAGGTATAATTTTTCATTTTTTTTTTAAATATTACTTTATTTTAGTATCTTATTCCTCCTTTTGTGATATGGAAGTTTTCATATATATAATATATATATATATATATATATATATATATATATATATATATATATATATATATGATATGAAAACTTCCATATCACAAAAAGAGGAATAAGAAACTAAAAAAATGTAATAATATATATATATATATATATACATATATATATATATATATATATATATATATATATAATATATATATATATATATATATAATATATGTGTGTGTGTGTGTGTGTATGTGTTGTTTGTGTGTGTGGATGTTTTCGTGTTTGTTCAGTAGTTTTTGTTTGGCTTGACTAAGAGTGGTTTCATCTTTGTGGTCCTTTGTAGTCTAAGAAAATAATCTGTCACTATTAACAATAAATTCCTATGGAATCCTACTAGGAAATTACTAGGAGGAGGAGGAGGAGGAGGAGGAGGATGAGGAGGAGGAGGAGGAGGAGGAGGTAGGAGGAGAGAATTTTATTTTATTAACACCAAAATACTACAGGATAGAATACTTACGCAGATGCTTTGAAGTGAATGGTTAAGTTAATTATGTGCATATGTGCATATGTCTACCTCTTTTAATTCGTTAAAAATTTTAATTTAATAACGCAGTTTGTTCTGAAATTTGTTTATGCCATCATCATTATTATGCATGTGCGTAATTTCTTGTGAAAGTTGTTTCTTTATGCCACCAGCATTATTATGTATGTGTAAAGAATCACGCAAAATTGGAAAGCGTGACTCCCTCTATGTGTGCACAGTTAGGTACTTCATTAGAATAAACTTATGCTTTTATGATATCAACCGGACTACATAATTACTCATTCATTAGTCCTTTCGATACAAAGGCCTCCGTGGCGGGATCGGTATGGTCTTGGCCTCCCACCGAAGTGGCCGCGAGTTCGATTCACGGGCATTTCATTGAGGTGTGAGAGATGTGTATTTCTGGTGGTAGAAGTTCATTCTCGAAGTGGTTCGGAAGTCACGTAAAGATATTGGTCCCGTTGCTGAATAAGCATTGGCTCCATGCAACGTAAAAACATCATACAAACAAACAAATAAACTTGTAGAAATTTTTTTATTGATATTAATCTTAGTTTTATGTTTATTATTATTATTTTATTGTTCTCATTATTATTTTTATTTTTTTATTTATATATATATTGTTATTAGTATTATTTTTATTTTTTATATTGGTTTTATTATTTTTTTTTATTGTTTTTATTTCTTTTTTATTTATATTTTCCTTATTATTTCATTATTTTTATTTTTATCTTATTAATTTTATTTTTATTTTAAATATTTTCATTTGATTTTATTATTTTATTTTTATTATTAATATTGTTATTATTTTATAGTTTTAGTTTTTATTTATATTTTTTATGTTTATTATTTTATTCTTGTTAGCTTTGTTTTGTTATTAATTTATTTTTTTTATTTATAAAATTATTACTGTTATTTTTTTCCTTTTATTTTAATATTATTTTCATTTTTATTGTTAATAAAATTACTTTGTTATTTTTATTTTCATATTACGTAAATTTTAACATTTAATTATTATACTAATTATTTAAGTCTGTATTTTTTATTATTTTTTTTATTTTATTTTAATTTTTAAATTTTATAATATTATATGTCATCTTTTTATTTTTTTTTTTATTTTTTGTTTTATGAAATTTATTATGAATTTACTAATTGTATTTGTATTTTTATATATTTATATTTTATTATTGTTTTATTTTTCTATTCTTATTTTCATTACTGTATATATATTTACATTTATCAATTTCATCTTTATTTTTTTACTATTGTTTTGTTTATATTTCATATCTATTATTTTTATGTATATTTTTTATTTCAATATTTATTATTTTTATTTGATTTTTTTATCTTTATCTATTAAAGTAATTGCTGCTTCAGCTGCAATAATTTTATAATTATGGTTTTTTCATTATTGCTTAAAATGGTGAGCAACCCACGTAAAGTTAGCATGTGTAAAATAGGTAACTATGAAAGACAGTTTAATTTTGTTCAAAAATGCCAAAGACCGTAGTTAAACATTCGTTGTCGAACCCTTGGAGTTTCTCAAGAGTAAAGTTAGTGTGAAGTTCCGGGTTGCATCCTGCCTCCCTTTAGTAGTCCATCAGTTTACTCACTCTGAGTGCTGCTGTTTCTAGGATCGCACCCTTCTGCATGAGTCCTGGGGCTACTTCGGCATGTGGTTTTTCCAGGTTCTTTTTCAGGGATCTTGGGATCGGGCCTAGTGTTCCTATTATTATGGGTATCATTACCATTAGCATATCATATATCCTTCTTATTTCTATTTCAGGTACTGATACTTATCAATCTTTTCTCTCTGTTTCTCTTCTACTCTTGTGTCCCATGGTATTGCGACATCAATGAGTGATATTGTCATCTTAATTTTGTCAATCAATATCACGCCTGGTCTATTGACACCCTATGTGTTCTGATACCACAGTCCCAGAGGATATTAGCTTGATCGTTTTCTATGACTAAGCGCCTCCCCTTTTTTTACTATTCTCCTAATTTTTCTGTTGTCAAAGACGAAAGACGGTTGTTTTAACTATGTTAACATTTGAACAAAGTTGAAATTAAGGTGTCTTGTGCCACATAAATCAGGAATAGTTTATGAAAATTGTAGTATTTCAACGCTTTTCAAGAAGTATTTCGGCATGTGACGTTATATATGTATTATGACTTCTTCATTCGTCTAGCAGATTTCAGTTACAACTAAAAATAATAATAAACAAAGATTTCTTTCAAGAATTACAATTAGAGTTACCTAACGGATGTGTAATGAATAACATTTCAATTAAATTACAATTACACCAAGCCTCTTGTCAATGCATAGCCCTGGTGTAAAGGGGACGTGGCCTAGGCAGGCGAGAGATGCCGACTAGTCAATTACCATTGTTCTAGATGCAACCACCTTTCCTATACCTACTTGGGTGAGATGTTATTCCCATCTATCGTTCTTTGGACATATCTGTTTATTAGGGGCTGTTCTTGTGCCGCAGTTAGCATTCTTCTGTTTGGCTCCTGATTTCTTCCCTCTGTAGCCATTGCCATGTTTCATTGATGGCCAGTTCTTTAGTGTGTCTCATGTACTGTCACTGCATTGGTTTGTTGTGCCATTCCTCTGTTTTGCTTGTCATTCTCGTGTGTGTATATTTCTGTGTCTTCGTCTACTTTTATCAGTCCTTTGTCCCAGTGCTCTGCTCTCGATGTTGGCACTGTTCTCTATGCTTAGCAGCCCTCTCCTTCCTTTGTTTCGTGTTATGTAAAGTTTGTTTGTATTTGCTCTTAGGTTTAATGCTTTGTGTAATATCATGTTTTTCCTAGTTTTCTGGTCTATTCCGCGGAGTTCAGCCTTCGTCCACTCCACTCCTCCTGTGCTGTATCTGATTACTGGTACTGCCCATGTGTTTATGGCTTTCATCATATTTCCTGTATTGAGCTTTGACTTGAGTATCGCCTTAAGTCTCTGCACATATTCTTTCCTTATCGTGTGCTTCATCTCTTGGTGTTTTATATCCTCGTCTATTAATATTCCCAGGTATTTGTATCCTGTTTCATCCATTTGTTTGATGCTATTCCGATCTGGTAGCTTTATCCTTTCAGTCCTTATTACTTTGCCTTTTTGTATGTTGATTCGGTTTCAGTAGTCGTTATTCTTATGAAGTTGGGAGCTCCACTCTGAGCTTGCTGAGGTGGATCCCCTTTAGAGAGGCACTGCTCCGTGGAGTGCCCTTGTTTACTGCAACGCCTACATATTTTTTTTAATTTGCCATATTTTATTCACTTCCCATATTTTTTTTTTACCATATTTCTTATTCCCCCGCCCCCCCTTTTTACACCCATAATTCTTTTATTTATCAATTTTTTTACTTCCCACAATTTTTTATTTACCATATTTATTTACCTCCCATTTTTTTTTATTTTCCATATTTTTATTATTTGCCATATTGTTTTACTTCCCATTTTTTATTTCCAGTATTTTTTATTTCCTTTATTTTTTATTTCCCATATTTTATCATTTACCATAATTATTTACTTCCTATATTGTTTTTACTTCCATTATTTGTTTATTCACAATATTTTATTATTTCATTACAATTATTTTAATGTTTTATTAATTATATTTTTAAATTTAATTTTTATTATTTAAATTTTTTATTATTATTATTTTTGTAAATTATTACTACATATTATTTTACGATTTTTATTGTATTATTT
>NC_087202.1:76858692-76871192 GCF_015104395.2 Macrobrachium nipponense | reverse complement strand
AACCACTAGGTCCGATTGCGCTTATTCAAATTCGAGGGTCACAAATTATTTGGTCTGCCCGAAATGATTGTGTGAAATTACTGTCGTGCCTTGATATGTTATAATACCCTAATTAATTTGTTAATTAGATCCTCATTAGGTCCTGAATGCAGTAATATTACCTTGTTGGCCGCAAGATCCCTCCCGAATTGTATTGTTTAATGAACATTCTCTCTCTCTCTCTCTCTCTCTCTCTTTCTCTGATGAGATTCAAGGTGCGTCGTTGTGGAAGTTTGAGGAGAAGCGTTTTATTCCTTGGCTTATCTTTACTTAGGAATAACCTAATGGTAATTGGACTATATTAGACAGTTTTTTATTTTGTATTTTTCGACGGTGATTATTTGTGGGCCACGAGTGTGATGATGGAATGTCAGGTTAGTAATAATAATAAAATTTCCAAGTAGCAACACCATTTTCGTAGCACCATTAGAGTGATAATTTTTCGCTACTTTTCGTCTTTTTATTAAGACAGAATTGGCGCGTCTTTCAAGAACTCTACTCCGACTAACTTTTGAATTATTATTATATAAGCAAAGCGGCTGAAACCAAAACTTGTGACTAAAATCCATTGCCGGGTTGCGGCATTTTGAAAAAAAAAAAAAAAAAAAAAAATTTCTCACCCTTTCTTTAGGTCTTCTGTTATTGTTGTTCTGGGGGAAGTTAGGTACTAATCCCGTGAAACTTATCCTACTGGGTTTTAGGTTCCTAAACTTTGTGCTGTGTGTGTGTGTGTGTGTGTGTGTGTGTGTGTGTGTGTGTGTGTTTATAAGGACTTGGTTAGTAAATGGTGCCTTGTAACGTAGATCATTATACATAATTGGGAAATATAATAGTCTTTTGTTCCTCTTCTACAAATTTACTGCTAGTACGGGACTACATTCCGAGAGTACCTCTCCATTTGGATATTTTATTCCAACGCCGTAGGGGGTTAGTGCCGTCAGTGGACCTCATCCGGTGCACTGCAGGCACCACTTAAGGTTCTTTGCAGCGTGCCCTCGGCCCCTGAGTGCAGTCACTTTCGTTCCTTTTACTGAACCTCCATTCATATTCTCTTTCTTCATCTTACTTTCCACCCTCTCCTAACACTTGATTAATAGCGCAACTTTGAGGTTTTCCTCCTGTTACACCTTTCAAACCTCTTACTGTCAATTTCCATTTCAGCGCTGAATGACCTCATAGGTCCCAGTGCTTGGTCTTTGGCCTAAATTCCATATATATTCAACACAACTATTTTATTCCGAGATCCATCTTACGATAATATTTCATTTCAAATGAAATTCTATGGTCAACATGAGCGATGGGCTACATTATCCTGTGACAAGTTAGATTGTGAATATTATTTTGTACATGAGTATAATTTATATACTTTATTAATATTCTCCGGTAATGACCGCTAGCTAAATAATGACCAAGATACAGGTGAATGATGTGTTATGGGTATCGGTTGACATATTGACCAGTGCTCAGATTTCTCCCACGGATTGAAAAGTTGAGGGAAGAGCAGGTCCCATTTTCTGATACGGCTTTATTATATATATATATATATATAATATATATATATATATATATATATATATATACATATATATATATATATATATATATTATATATATATATATATATATATATATATATATATTGCCTTTAGTTATTGGATAGGCATTTCATAATAGTTTTTGGTTTCTCCCAATCTCTTTTCTTTGAAGTCAAAGGTCACTTCACACAGCTTCTCGAAATCTAATGTCTTGTGCATTATTTTACCTAGTCATAAGCAAACAAAATTTATTGTGCACTAATGCAAACTGTGAGCATGTAAGTTTTACCATCAAAGTAAAACTCATTTACTAGAAATGGATAAGGTTGCTTATTAACTCCAACCCAATAACACGTTCGTTCTTAAGCCTCCTCAAGCGCCGACAAGAAAGCTATTGGAGGAACAAATCCTGAGTTACATAACTGTGTAAATCTATTTGAAATTGAAGCTTTATTTTTAAACATATTTGTAAGTTACATAACTGTTGATTTATTTCTCCATTTTAAGACTCGTGTCAATGAGTACTTTTTAAGAAAAGTCTAATGAGTAACGGTCTAGCGAATTTGGTGAAATAAACGTGTTTTTGCAATAGCTAATAAATGAGTGAGTTCCGGCTGCCATTTAATAAAATTAAAGGTAGGATCTCCCTATATTACATAACCTATTTTCGTCAAACGTACACTTGAGAGATGGACATGGCCCAAGCAGTTGTAATGACACCTGTCCATAGAGAGCTCTAATTAAAAAATCCCAGACGTACGATCATAAAAGATTAGAAAAAAAGACGCTGTCGTTTATAACTGGGATATAGTGTTTCTAAATGTCCTGTGGATAACAGACACTAGCTTGCTCTCGTCATATTTCAGTGATCATGGTGGTAATATCAACCAGAATATGGGGCTCACCTGGCCATGCCTGATATTAATTGCTTTTATGGGCCGTTACAGCCAAACAAAGCTCTCAGATTACTGCAGTGCAAATATCTAACAGTATAGTATGTGTATATTATATATATATATATATATATCTATATATATATATATATATAATATACACATACTATACTGTTAGATATTATATATATATAATATCTACTGTTATATATATATATATATATATATATATATATATATATATATATATATATATATATAGTGTGTGTGTGTGTGTGTATGTGCGCGCGCGCGTGTGTGTGCGCGTGCATATATATCAATACACACCGTGTATATAATAATATTGTGTATATATATATATAATATATATATATATATATATATATATATATATATGTGTGTGTGTGTGTGTGTGTGTGTGTGTGTGTTTTGTGTGTGAAAAGGCTGAACCAGTTATCCCTTTAAAAAACAAAAAATAAACAGCAGCTGTTAATGAAAGATTTTCGCCAAATGATAGCACATCGGTTACGGTTGTCGTCTAATTCAAAACAGAGGAAACGAACACTAACTACGGAACATTCCTGCAACAATGCCTCTCTGTAATGAATAAATGAACTCGCAACAATGACTATAAAATGTTTCATTATTATTGGTAACTTTACAGAATTCAAGGCGGTGGATGATCACTTCTCAGTTTTCGTATGCCTACTAACAGTAATGGTTCCAGTGTTTATGTGTGTGTGTGTGCTTGTTAATATAATATCTCGTGAAATGGTGAAGAGATTTTGATAAAATTTAGTAAAATCATTCATAGGGTAACCCTTTTAAATTGAGTCGTACAATCTTCATCAGTATCCAAAAAAAGTTCACTCAGCTCAAAAGGGTCATCCTATGAATTATTTTACTAAATTTTGTCAAAATCTGTTCATCATTTCACGAGCAGCGCCTAAGTAGCCTGATCGGTATGGTTTTGGTCTGCCACCTCGTTGGCCGCAAGTTCGATTCTCGGACATTCCATTGAAGGGTCAAAGATGTGTATTTCTGGTGACAGAAGTTTACTCTCGACGTGGTTTGGAAAACGCGTAAAGCCGTTGGTCCCGTTGCTGAATAACCACTGGTTCCATGCAACGTAAAAACCCCGTACAAACAAACAATCATTTCACGAGATATTATATTAGAAAGCACTCACACACAAACACACACACACATACACAGAATGAGTACCGTCTCCTGACTGTTACTGAGAGCATAAAGTTAGATTGAAAATGAAAACAACTAAAAACAAAATCAGCATCACTTAAAACCTATCAGGAAGTGCGTTGCCCGACAAGTTGGCTACCTTGCCTGGAGGCTGATTGACTTAATGAAAAACATGAAAATGTCATCCTCATTGGCCTTGAGCGTTCACGAGATTGATGCTCTCTCTCTCTCTCTCTCTCTCTCTCTCTCTCTCTCTCTCTCTCTCTCTCTCTCTCTGGCTTGGCGAACTTGCATTAAATTCTTCGCAAGAAATAGGTACTTACTAGTGTTCAGTTTGTTTAAATAACCTAATCTGAGGTCATTTTATTGTAATACCGGATGTCGTTCCCAAATAATGAAAGGAATTGCAATTTCAAGTGTAGTATTAATCGAGTAGGAACGAAATATCACACTCCAAGATCAAAGAGAGAGAGAGAGAGAGAGAGAGAGAGAGAGAGAGAGAGAGAGAGAGAGAGAGAGAGAGATCTGAATAGCATCAACAGTTACACTGGCAGATCGGTATTACAACATTAATAAACTCGTGTTCGCGTTTAAACGTCTTCATTAATAATGTTTCTCAATTGATCGAAGTGTTCTTGATTTCGTAACTTTTCAGTATTTATTTTTTATTGTTTCTCTTGTCATGTTAACCCAACTGTATGCTAAACAAAAGTCTTTCAGTGAAGTAGGCCAGTAGTGTGGAATTTTGGGTTAGGGGACTCGATGGCTTGGTAAAATAATAATAATAATAATAATAATAATAATAATAATAATAATAATAATAATAATGTGGTGCCGTGGCAGTGTGGGTTAGGCCGTCAATGACTGGTTAAGCAACATTGGGGCTGGTCAGTCGTTGGATGGGTGACCGCTCTCCTCGGCGTTGATTCCTTGGAAAAGGATCTTTACCATAATTTCCTCAGTCTACTCAGCTGTAAATGAGTACCTATTCCTGATGGGGTAGGGTCCAGCTATGGGTTAAATAGCAAAACTCAGCAATGATGGAAAGAAATGAAGGATTAAACGACAACGACGTAAATGGAACCTCTGGCAACAGAGGAGCTTTGTGCGGCAGCCAGGTATTCAGCCCAATTGAAGGGGAAGACGGTCAGGTACTTGGAGGTCGTCATCCAGCAACTGACCACCACAACGACAGTAACCAACAACCAGAGACTGGAGCTACGGAAGCAAACCAGAGGAAGAAATGGACAAGAGAAGGAAATAAGGAAATATGGAGATGCTATATGAGAAGCAACCGGACGGAGAGAGGATATAGAAGAAGGTTGGTCAACATCTGGAATGAGAAGAATAACACCCCCCAAACAGAGCAGAGGCTGGCAGACCAAGTAAGGAACATAAAGAAAAAGAACTGGCTCTCCCCAAGAGAAAGAGAGGAATTGGAAAGGGAAATGACACACGGCAACGAATTACACGAAGACGAACTGAGAGACGATGCCACAGAAGACGACAGGGATGATGAGGTATCAAACAACGACATACGAAGAAACACCGACAAAGTAACAGACAGGACGGAATGGGTAGAAAAGATCAGACTTGAAAGCCTCCATGAAAGCCTACAACACCAAGAAATTAAGGGAGAAAACAAGTGAGGTCAATGAAACAATGAGACTAATACTCACTACCAATATCACAGAAACAAATAGCTTGACATATGCTGAAACACGATTAGTAGCAGAACTGATGGGAATACGAACACCAACACCACCAGCACAACCAACCCAACAGAAACCAAAACAGCAACCGCCTTGGAAAAGGCGCCTGGAAAAGCAAATCATGGTGATGAGATCTGCCTTGAGTAAAGTGAAAGAGATGGCAGAAAAAAGGCTAAGGAGCAAGAAAACAAGGGAGGAACTGAACAAGAAATACAAAGTATACACGAGAGGGGACTAAACAACACAATAGAAGATGTAAAACAGAGGCTTAAGGCCAAAGCGCATAAGATCCAACGGTACATAAACAGGAATAAGGGATACCAACAGAACAAACTTTTCGGAACCAACCAGAAAAGACTATACAGCCAACTAAGAGGGGAAGACAAACACCAAGAAATTCCTGAAGCCGAACCAAGTAAGAGACTCTGGGAAAACATCTGGAGCAATCCGGTATAACAAAACAAACATGCAACATGGCTCCAGGAAGTCAAGGCTCAAGAAACATCACGACAGACACAGTCAGACACCAACTAATGAAAATGCCAAACTGGAAAGCCCCAGGTCCCGATGAAGTCCATGGATACTGTCTCAAAAACTTCAAGACCCTACACCCACGAATAGCAGAACAACTCCAGCATTGTATCACAAATCACCATGCACCCAAATGGATGACTACAGGAAGAACATCCTTAGTCCAGAAAGGCAAGAGTAAGGGAAATATAGCCAGTAACTACAGGCCTATCACCTGCCTACCAATAATGTGGAAGTTACTAACAGGTATCATCAGCGAAAGGCTATACAACTACCCAGGGAGGCATACAAAGCACCATCCCCCACCCCCACCAACAGAAAGGCTGCAGAAGGAAGTGTAAGGGCACAAAAGACCAGCTCCTGATAGACAAAATGGTAATGAAGAACAGTAAGAGAAGGAAAACCAACCTAAGCATGGCATGGATTGACGATAAGGAAGCCTTCGACATGGTACCACACACATGGCTAATAGAATGCCTGAAAAATATATGGGGCAGAGGAAAACAACCCAATCAAGTTCCTCAAAAAAAATATCAAATGCGGTCAACTGGAATACAATACTTACAAGCTCTGGAATAAGACTAGCAGAGGTTAATATCAGGAGAGGGATCTTCCAGGGTGACTCACTGTCTCCACTACTCTTTGTAGTAGCCATGATTCCCATGACAAAAGTGCTGCAGAAAATGGATGCTGGGTACCAACTCAAGAAAAGAGGCAACAGAATTAACCATCTGATGTTCATGAACGACATCAAGCTGTATGGTAAGAGCATCAAGGAAATAGATACCCTAATCCAGACTGTAAGGATTGTATCTGGGGACATCAGGATGGAGTTTGGAATAGAAAAATGTGCCTTGGTTAACATACAAAAGGGCAAAGTAACAAGAACTGAAGGGATAAAGCTACCAGATGGGAACAACATCAAACACATAGATGAGACTGGATACAAATACCTGGGAATAATGAAAGGAGGGGATATAAAACATCAAGAGATGAAGGACACGATCAGAAAAGAATATATGCAGAGACTCAAGGCGATACTCAAGTCAAAACTCAACGCCGGAAATATGATAAAAGCCATAAACACATGGGCAGTGCAAGTAATCAGATACAGTGCAGGAATAGTGGAATGGACGAAGGCAGAACTTCGCAGTATATCCCAGAAAACCAGGAAACATATGACAATACACAAAGCACTACACCCAAGAGCAAATACGGACAGACTATACATAACATGAAAGGAAGGAGGGAGAGGACTACTAAGTATAGAGGACTGCGTCAACATCGAGAACAGAGCACTGAGGCAATATATGAAGACCAGTGAAGACGAGTGGCTAAAGAGTGCATGGGAAGAAGGACTGATAAAAGTAGACGAAGACCCAGAAATATACAGAGACAGGAGGAAGACAAGCAGAACAGAGGAATGGCATAACAAAACAATGCACGGACAATACATGAGACAGACGAAAGAACCAGCCAGCGATGACACGTGGCAATGGCTACAGAGGGGAGAGCTAAAGAAGGAAACTGAAGGAATGATAACAGCGGCACAAGATCAGGCCCTAAGAACCAGATATGTCCAAAGAACGATAGATGGAAATAACATCTCTCCCCTATGTAGAAAGTGCAATACGTAAAATGAAACCATAAAACATATAGCAAGCGAATGTCCAGCACTTGCACAGAACCAGTACAAAAAGAGACATGATTCAGTAGCAAAAGCCCTCCACTGGAGCATGTACAAGAAACACCAGCTACCTTGCAGTAATAAGTGGTACGAACACCAACCTAAAGGAGTGATATAAAACGATCAGGCAAAGATAATCTGGGACTATGGTATCAGAACAGATAGGGTGATACGTGCAAATAGACCAGACGTGACGTTGATTGACAAAATCAAGAAGAAGTATCACTCATTGATGTCGCAATACCATGGGACACCAGAGTTAAAGAGAATGAAAAGGAAAAAATGGATAAGTATTAAGATCAGAAAATAGAAATAAGAAGGATATGGGATATGCCAGTGGAAATTGTACCCATAATCATAGGAACACTAGGCACAATCCCAAGATCCCTGAAAAAGAATCTGGAAAAACTAGAGGCTGAAGTAGCTCCAGGACTCATGCAGAAGAGTGTGATCCTAGAAACGGTGCACATAATAAGAAAAGTGATGGACTCCTAAGGAGGCAGGATGCAACCCGGAACCCCACGCTATAAATACCACCCAGTCGAATTGGAGAACTGTGATAGAGCAAAAAAAAATGAAAATAACAATAATAATAAAAATAAAAATAATAATAATAATAATATTTTGGTAGAAGACCCTCTTTTAGGCAAATGCTGTTAAAAAGGATGGCAGAATTAAGCGAGTTGATTTTATATATTGTTTTTTCTATTTTCCTTACAATTTGCTTCTCAGGCTCAGCGATGTTTCTGAGTAACTGGCCAATATTCATATTGGGAATTTTCAAAAATTATAAATGCTGAAGGAATCTTTTATTAGAACAAGATATCAGGTCCAGGTCAAGCAGGGGTCGTCGTCAGTGCTGGTATTATTCCGTAGGCGTAGTCCAATTCGGGCCGGGGTCGTCTTAGGTTTAAGGGCTGGTATTGGTGCTGGTATAGCTGGTATCACGTGACGTTTCGACCTTCTCGTAGGTCATCTTCTGACGAGTCGGTTGAAGTGACTGTAGCAAGAAAGTTTGCGGAACGGTATTTATAGCGGCTCGGACCTAGAGTTGCATTCTCATTGGTCGGGCCGGTCTTGGGCGAAGCCGTGGATCTCGCCTCGAAGGTCTCAGGGATTCTCTTGTGCGAACGCCACAGTAGCGTACCTGACGTTCATTCCCAGGCACGCTACTGTGGCGCTCGCACAAGAGAATCCCCGAGACCTTCGAGGCGAGATCCACGGCTTCGCCCAAGACCGGCCCGACCAATGAGAATGCAACTCTAGGTCCGAGCCGCTATAAATACCGTTCCGCAAACTTTCTTGCTACAGTCACTTCAACCGACTCGTCAGAAGATGACCTAGGAGAAGGTCGAAAAGTCACGTGATACCAGCTATACCAGCACCAATACCAACCCTTAAACCTAAGACGACCCCGGCCCGAATTGGACTACGCCTACGGAATAATACCAGCACTGACGACGACCCCTGCTTGACCTGGACCTGATATCTTGTTCTAATAAAAGATTCCTTCAGCATTTATAATTTTTGAAAATTCCCAATATGAATATTGGCCAGTTACTCAGAAACATCGCTGAGCCTGAGGAGCGAATTGTAAGGAAAATAGAAAAAACAATATATAAATCAACTCGCTTAATTCTGCCATCCTTTTCAACAGAATAAAATAATAATAATAATAATAATAATAATAATAAAAATAGTATTAAATAATAATAATAATAATTATTATTATATATTATTATTATTATTATTATTATTATTATTATGTTGCTTATCAGTGAGGTATACCTCAGCCCAAGAACATCAATCTTGCATTTAACGCACTTTTTTTTTTTTTTTTTTTTTTACAGTGGTGTCGTAATTCATTATAGAAAAAAATGCAAGTGAGGTTAACCTTAGGTACCAGTCAGAGCTTTAAAAGCCCAAGTGGAATGCTGCAGTAGCCTCCAAATTTTTTTAACAGCATCAACTCAGTGATCTGAGGGTAAACTGGATCGTGTTGGAATTGCAAGAAAAATAATTCCATAGGCCCTAAGTCAAGACAGGTAATAGAACTTAAATTCAAATATTCTACTTGGAAACAAATGTGAAGCAATTTTTATATAATTGGAAATCACTTTAGCGAAGAACAGGTGGTACTAAAGGTTCCGTGAACAAATCCTTGGATAGTCAGTGAACAAATCCTAGGAAAGTCAGTGAACAAATCCTTGGAAAGTCCGTGAATAAATCCTTGGAAAGTCAGTGAACAGATCCTTGGAAAATCCGTAAACAAATCCTTGGAAAGTCCGAGAACAAATCCTTGGAAAGTCAGTGAACAAATCCTAGGAAAGTCAGTGAACAAATCCTAGGAAAAACAGTGAACGAATCCTTGGAAAGTCAGTGAACAAATCCTTGGAATGTCAGTGAACGAATCCTTGGAAAGTTAGTGAACAAATCCTTGGGAAGTCCGTGAATAAATCCTTGGAAAGTTAGTGAACAAATCCTTGGACAGTTAGTGAACAAATCCTTGGAAAGTCCGTAAACAAACCCTTGGAAAGTCAGTGAACAAATCCTTGGAATGTCAGTGAACAAATCCTTGGAAAGTTAGTGAACAAATCCTTGGAAAGTCCGTGAATAAATCCTAGGAAAGTCAGTGAACAAATCCTTGGAAAGTCAGTGAACGAATCCTTGGAAAGTCCGTGAATAAATCCTTGGAAAGTTAGTGAACAAATCCTTGGACAGTCATTGAACAAATCCTTTGAAAGTCAGTGAACAAATCCTTGGAAAGTCAGGGAACAAATCCTTGGAAAGTCAGTGAATGAATCCTTGGAAAGTCCGTGAATAAATCCTTGGAAAGTCAGTGAACAAATCCTAGGAAAGTCAGTGAACAAATCCTCGGAAAGTCAGTGAACGAAAAAAAATTTTTTTTTTTTTTTCCTGAACAAGTTCTTGCAAATTCAGTGAACAAATCTTTGGAAAGTCCATGAATAAGTTATTGGAAAGTCAGTGAACAAATGCTTGGAAACTCAGAATGCACAAATCCTTGGAATATCCGTGAATAAATCCTTGGAAAGTCAGTGAACATATCCCTGAAAAGTCCGTGAACAAATCGTTGGACAGTCAATGAACAAATCCTAGGAAAGTCAGTGAAACAAAATCCTTGGAAAGTCCGTGAATAAATCCTTGGAAAGCTCGGTGAATAATCCTAGGAAAGTCCGTGAATAAATCCTTGGAAAATCCATGAACAAATCCTTGGAAAGTACGAGAACAAATCCTTGGAAAGTCGGTGAACAAATCCTAGGAAAGTCCGTGAATAAATCCTTGGAAAATCCATGAACAAATCCTTGGAAAGTACGAGAACAAATCCTTGGAAAGTCAGTGAACAAATCCTGGGAAAGTCAGTGAACGAATCCTTGGAAAGTCCGTGAACAAATCCTTGGAAAGTCAGTGAACAAATCCTTGGAATGTCAGTGAACGAATCCTTGAAAAGTCCGTGAACAAATCCTTGGACAGTCAATTAACAAATCCTAGGAAAGTCAGTGAGCCAATCCTTGGAAAGTCCGAGAACAAATCCTTGGAAAATCCGTGAACAAATCCTTGGAAAGTCCGAGAACAAATCCTTGGAAAGTTAGTGAACAAATCCTAGGAAAGTCAGTGAACGAATCCTTGGAAAGTCAGTGAACAAATCCTTGGACAGTCAGTGAACAAATCCTTGGAAAGTCCGTGAATAAATCCTTGGAAAGTCAGTGAACAAATCCTGGGAAAGTCAGTGAACGAATTCTTGGAAAGGCTGTGAATAAATCCTTGGAAAGTTAGTGAACAAATCCTTGGACAGTTAGTGAACAAATCCTTGGAAAGTCCGTGAATAAATCCTTGGGAAAGTCAGTGAACAGATCCTTGGAAAGTCAGTGAACGAATCCTTGGAAAGTTAGTGAACAAATCCTTGGACAGTCAGTGAACAGATCCTTGGAAAATTCGTGAAAAAATCCTTGGAAAGTCAGTGAACAAATCCTTGGAAAGTCAGTGAACGAATCCTTGGAAAGTCCGTGAACAAATCCTTGGAAAGTCAGTGAATCAAATCCTTGGAAAGTCTGTGAACAAATCCTTGGAATGTCAGTGAAGTATCCCTTGCAAAGTCAGTGAACAAATCCTTGGAAAGTCCGTGAACAAATCCTTGGAAAGTCAGTGAACAAATCCTTGGAAAGTCTGTGAATAAATCCTTGGACAGTCAGTGAACAAATCCTTGGAAAGTCCATGAACAAATCCTTTGACAGTCAGTGTACAAATCCTTGGAAAGTCAGTGAACAAATCCTTGGAAAGTCAGTGAACAAATCCTTTGAAAGTTAGTGAACAAATCCTTGGAAAGTCAGTGAACGAATCCTTGGAAAGTCAGTGAACAAATCCTTGTAAAGTCAGTGAACCAATCCTTCGAAATTAGTCAGTTTTATAAGTGCGACGCTGGAGGTGTCGTTGAATTATTTCATGATAATAATAGTGCACACGTGATTCATCATGCAAAACTTTGGTACAGTTACAAACATGAATAGTAGATGGAATGTGAATCAAATCAGTGATGAAAGGAATGGTATAAAGTCAGGCATCGATAAAGTGAAATTCAAAATACAGCTTCATGCGGCTTTGCAATTCCCACGATACCATAAGCGTATTAACAATTAATATGATTCCCCAAAATGAATTGCCTTGGCTCAATACAATCTTTTTTTATTCAAAGAGTAAATATCTATGAAGATACCAAGTTCGTGATAGAATAATTAGACTACCTACTCCACTTTGAATCCATTATAGAATCCTCAACAAGAATTCATAAAAATTGAAACCAAAATGACTCTTAGAATACTGCAACGACCCAGCTAAGATCCTGCTGAAGGAGACGTGAATATTCCTGTTGTCGTTTAGATTTCAT
>NC_087202.1:76843692-76853692 GCF_015104395.2 Macrobrachium nipponense | reverse complement strand
AATACTTTTTTTGTTTTGAAGATTTGCAGTTTATTGAAAAAGGTCGGTTTTAGTTTAGTTTTTAATACATTACATACAACAGCGAAGCGAAGCCACACAACACACCCACGACAACCACACACACATATATTATATATTAAATTAGTGTGAGTGTATATATAGTATTAATTATATATATGTAATTATAAATTTTTTGTTTATGGTTTGTGTTTTTTTGTTTTTTGTGGTGGTTGTAAAATTGTATGTGGGTGGGTGGGTGTGTGTGTGTGTTATGTATGCTGGTGTGTGGGGATTTGTGTGTGGTGTTTTCGAAGATTAATGTCATGAAAGAACGTTTAACCTAAACGTTCCCCAAATAGATCATTGGAAGGTGTGTATATATATATATTAATTATATATATATAATATTAATATATATATTAGATATATACTAAAATTATATTAATGTTGACGTAAACGTTTCACGTAACACACATTTTATTGTAAAACAAACGATGGTCAACGAGTAATAGTAGAAACATTATTAGCTGGGCTGTTCGGTGAGTATGTTTATTTCCAGGATTAACCTTGAACTCGAGTCTAATCCTGAAAGTGTAGTACCTTTTTGGATTAGGATTAAATAACTCCTTCGGCAGAATGGGAAACTTAGCAATGCCGTTAATTAATAGAAAAGTCTCAACCTTTCGTAGCTAGAGTATAGGATATTCTCATACCAGCTGGATGAAATCATTCATAACATTCGCCTCACCCTTTCAGTTGTTAAAGGGTGATTCCTGCCTAGCGTGCATGCGATTCCCTAATTTTATGGCATCCGGTCTCCGGGGAATCTCTGTCAAACTCAGGAAGCAGGTAGCACGCGTTCCCGCTGGTAAAAGCCTCCAATTTGCTTGGGAGGGTGGGAACAAAGCGCTTCATTAAGGAGGCCTTACAGGTGTGAATTTAGTGCCTCTCTTCTCCTCTCCTCTCTCCTCGACGATTTGGCCTCTTTATTATTAATTTCCTCATTCCAGCGGGGTGGAGCCGTTTTCTGTCTTTCACTCTTTTTCTTATAAGCAAGGAGGTTGCTCTTAAGATTTAGTGTTGTGGTTTGACCGCCCTAATTATTTTCTCTTTCCCTTCCCCCGCCCTCCCCGCGTTTAAACTTACTTTTTTTTTTTTTTTTAAACGCCGTGGCCTCGAACTTTAATATTTGGTGATAACAGCGATGCAATTGTGCGTATTCTGAAACGAAAGTGTTCCCCATGGGATTTTTCATTATTGTTCAGGAATGCGCAAAATAATCGATGGAAAATTAAAAACCCCACGTAAAGTTTGTTTTTCAACCCTGTAAATGAAATTAGTCATTTTCATAGTAATTAATACATTTTCTTTATGTTAATTATATATAAATATTATATTATAATATATATATTATATATAATTATTATTTATTTATATAATAATATATATATTATATATGTATAATATGTAATCTACCTGTTTATAACTGGAATCAGGAAAATTAGGACGTGGATAAATCCACAAATAAATGGTATAAGCCACCGAGGGAAAAGTTAAATTAAAGTCAACTGCGAGTTTAACCGCCAAGATCATTCGACGTTCGGCAAACGTCCTTTACTTAGCAGATGAACTAATAGTAAAGGTACGTTTTGGTTGAACGTGCGAAAGTAATATCTTGCGGGATACCTCCGGTTGTTTATTTCCCCTCGTGGCGGTTGATGACGTTTTGGATATATAGTATCTATAATAATATATTAAATAGTATATATGATATATATATTTGTGTGTTCCTGTAATGTAATATATATATGGTGTTTCCTGTAACTACTTAATAAATAGGCTTGGTTCGTGTTGTACCGTGTTGGTATGCACACTTAAACGCGCATGAAGAAGAGCGGAGAAATAAGAGTAAATGATTATACATTCTTTATTCCTTCATCAGAGGAGAAGAGGTAGATAAACTGCCGGTATGCAATAATGCACTACTTGTGTTGTGTCTTTGTGTCCATGTAGTATTTTGAACAGGCCTGGTAACGTATCCGCAGAAAAAAGTAGCTGTTATTTCTTTACAAAGATTTACGATAAATGTAAAACATACATGATTACTAGTTAGGATTAAACTTTAGACCAGGACATCGCTAAGAAAAGGTCAAATTCATATATTTAAATATTCCTACGTATTGAAAAATGTGAAAAAACAATTATATTCAATCTTACTCCTGTATAACAATGTTAGTAGTTGGTACGTGATTTATAATATCTCATTCTCACTTAGTATGGATAAGGTATGAACAGGAAAATAACCGCCACTGCTAGATCATAAAACATACTTAATAATATGTCGGAAGTTGAAACTTTGCGTTTTGATGTCCATTTACATCTTTAATGTGTCCTTTTCTTTATAATCTTTGACAGCTTACCTTAACGCTCATGAAATTATCATCGTTAATCAACATTACCATGTCAGGGGTAAGAGCACCGTTCTTCACAATATATACCGAACATCAGCACTGGTGTTAGTTATTTATTGAAATTTACGGTCTTGGATCAGAAATGCAATCTTCAGTCAAATAAATATCCTGGTCTTGTCTTTGGGTAAATATGTACCTTCTCCAGAGAAGTTTGAAGAATGTTTTTTTCGCCAAATTCTGCATGTGTGGTAATGGAACAACTTGAGTGCAGATGAAAAGAATTTGATGAGTCGTGGACGAGATGTCAACTTACCAACTCGAGTTGATTAGTTTGAGAGAAACGGCTGAGCGTTGACGGTTTCTGATTTTGGAAACCATTTAAAGACAGAGGAAATTTGGCTCACATGTTAAATATTTGAATATATTTCCATAATGAATATATCATTGTGTATTTAACAATATTGACTGAAACTTTAAGAAAAGAGCTTTTTGTTGGTTTAAATGTCATTTTGCTGGGTACGAATTTGTGTAGCTTTCATGGAGCTATGTTCTCTTTTTAGGGTTTTTATTTTTATTTTACACACCTCTCTCTCTCTCTCTCTCTCTCTCCTTCCTTCCCCCTCTCTCTCTCTCGCTCTCTCCTCTCTTCTCTCTCTCTCTCTCTCAATGTATATATATATATATATATATATATATATATATATATATATATATATATATATATATAATATATATATATAATAATAGATAGATAAATAATGATGATGGATATACTAATATATATGTAAGTAATATATATATCTATATGTATATATATATATATATATATATATATGTGTGTGTGTGTGTGTGTGTGTGTGTGTGTGTAAGTAAAATATATATATATATATATATATATATATATATATATATATATATATACGTATATATACACACTCGAATATATGGATATGAATTAATTTGAGAAATTCTAAACACTAGTATAGTGGGACCCGACCATGAATTTTTTCTCAGTCAAGAAGTGTCTTGTTTATTAAACAGAATAAAGATTTGAGTCCAAATGAAATCAATGTGCAATATCGACAGGCACTTGCTCCATTTACTCTTATCTGAAAACCTCTCCTGGGAAATGGGTGCATACAAATCACTTTCCTTTTTGAACGCGTATACATCAATGTAAAGTTTTTAATTTTTGTTTTTTTGCAGTATTGTTCATCCAGGTGAATCATTTATGGAATACAGATACTGCCAAGAAAAGGAAATATCAAACTTGAGAATTGGTTAAGAATCTCAGGTATGAAATGGGGGGGGGGGGGTGGGAGTGAGTTGGCCGTAGGGCGGCGCGAGTGAGAGTCAGGCTGCCGTTAATTGCTGACGTCATGATTTAAAACATGGGATTGAGAACGGTCTGATGATTTATCTGCACCTGTCAATGAATCATCGAAATTAATTGTTACTAATAACTGAGTAATTAATATTGTGACAGGTAGTGGATTGTATCATGACGGCTACTGATGATTTTAATAACTTGCTTAATGAGAGTAGAATTTTTGTGGCGCTGCAGTGCGCCATATTACTTGGATTACTTTAGTCAGCAGTGGTTCTTAACCTGGGGGGTGTCAGCAATTGCCAGGTTAGGCGCGCGCCCTAGGGAAAAGTTTTTTTTTTAAATTCTCTAATCATATTCGTTATTCTCTTAACAAGTGTGAGGAACTAATTTTCAGAAGTTTATGAAAAAATGCAACGTTACTTTCCTAGAGTCTACTACTCTAGTTAGCCTCGTTAGGCTTACAATGTTCTTTAATTATTGACCTTCCTTCCTATCCCTCGAAACCCATTCTCTTTCTAATTTTTTTTCTATTTCCCTTGAGATCTGGGAGGGAAATTTACGCATAGATGCAAGTGTGGGGTGGGGGGGGGGGGGGGGGGTGTGAAGGGAAGGACCAACTCTTAAGAAGGGGCGTGGTCATGTGGTAGGCCTTGCAAGCACTGCGAAGCCTGGATGCTTGAGATGATCAGGTCAAGGAACTGTTCAAAAACTCTTCTCCAGTATCCCGGCAGCTGGTCCTACCTGAAAGACAGGATAAGCGTAGGCGGGGGGATTTCTTTCTTGTTTGGAGTTAGAGTACCATTCTTGAAGGCATTCCTCGCCTTCGCAAAGGCACTTTGCGTAAACCAGATAGTAGTATACACCAACATATTCCAGAATGTCTAGCGAGGAATAGACTTGCGTTTAATTCCTTGCTGGGAATTGTTGATAGAGACATAGGTTAGATTGGAAAATGTGAATAAAGTGCGAAATGCAGACATAATATATGACAAAAAAGGCTAAAACTGACAAAAGGAGAGGCGGTTAATTACCACCAAACCGTGATTGACATTAATTTTTGGAAAATAGGAATTTAGGAATTTTACATCATACTTCCCACATTACAACATGATATTAAGATTATTTTTTTTGCGTGTGGTTCTTATTTCTAAGGCCTGTTAATTTCATAAGTACAACACAGTGACAATGTAAATTAATATATAATATATAATATTATATAATATTTGTGATATAATGTTATGTTAATTTCGTGCAATGGGCTTCTCTGTGGGAAAAGAAAAGGAATATTATATATATATATATATATAATATATATATATATATATATATATATATATATAATTCCCTCCCACAAAGTAATGCTTCTCAGCTCCAGTACCGGTACATTGACGCCAATGTGTCCACGAGCGTCATCGACAATGCGTATGACGCAGCGTACAAGGTCACAGAAGGTCAATGTCTTCCTCTGTTTTATTCTTTTCATCTCGTTTTGACGCCAGTGTAGGCGTTATTTTTGTCAATACGCTTTTCGGTTCGCACCAGTGAGCCTACGTGCGTTGTTTGCAGTTATGAGAGAGAGAGAGAGAGAGAGAGAGAGGAGAGATAGAGAGAGAGAGAGAGAGAGAGAGAGAGAGAGAGAAGAGAGAGGTTGCCTTGCTTTTAAATTCAGGTTATTATTATTATTATTATTTTTTTTTTTTTTTTTTTTTTTTTTGCTCTATCACAGTCCTCCAATTCGACTGGGTGGTATTTATAGTGTGGGGTTCGGGTTGCATCCTGCCTCCTTAGGAGTCCATCACTTTTCTTACTATGTGCGCCGTTTCTAGGATCACACTCTTCTGCATGAGCTACCCCAGCCTCTAGTTTTTCTAGATTCCTTTTCAGGGATCTTGGGATCGTGCCTAGTGTTCTTATGATTATGGGTACAATTTCCACTGGCATATCCCATATCCTTCTTTTTTCTATTTTCAGATCTTGATACTTATCCATTTTTTCCCTCTCTTTCTCTTCAACTCTGGTGTCCCATGGTATTGCGACATCAATGAGTGATACTTTCTTCTTGACTTTGTCAATCAACGTCACGTCTGGTCTATTTGCACGTATCACCCTATCTGTTCTGATACCATAGTCCCAGAGGATCTTAGCCTGATCATTTTCTATCACTCCTTCAGGTTGTTGCTCGTACCACTTATTACTGCAAGGTAGCTGATGTTTCTTGCACAGGCTCCAGTGGAGGGCTTTTGCCACTGAATCATGCCTCTTTTTGTACTGGTTCTGTGCAAATGCCGAATATTCGCTTGCTGTGTGGTTTATGGTTTCATTTTTCGTATTGCACTTCCTTCGTATGGGAGAGATGTTATTTCCGTCTATCGTTCTTTGGAACATATCTGGTTCTTAGGGCCTGATCTTGTGCCGCTGTTCTCATTCCTTCAGTTTCCTTCTTTAGCTCTCCCCTCTGTAGCCATTGCCACGTATCATCGCTGGCTAGTTCTTTAGTCTGTCGCATGTATTGTCCATGCATTGGTTTGTTGTCCCAGTCCTCTGTTCTGTTCGTCATTCTCCTGTCTCTGTATATTTCTGGGTCTTCGTCTACTTTTATTAGTCCTTCTTCCCATGCACTCTTTAGCCACTCGTCTTCACTGGATTTCAGATATTGCCCCAGTGCTCTGTTCTCGATGTTGACGCAGTCCTCTATACTTAGTAGTCCTCTCCCTCCTTCCTTTCGTGTTATGTGTAGTCTGTCCGTATTTGCTCTTGGGTGTAGTGCTTTGTGTATTGTCATATGTTTCCTGGTTTTCTGATCTATGCTGCGAAGTTCTGCCTTCATCCATTCCACTATTCCTACGCTGTATCTTCTTACTGGCACTGCCCATGTGTTTATAGCTTTTATCATATTTTCGGCGTTGAGTTTTGACTTGAGTATCGCCTTGAGTCTCTGCATATATTCTTTCCTGATCGTGTCCTTCATCTCTTGGTGTTTTATATCCCCTCCTTCCATTATTCCCAGGTATTTGTATCCAGTCTCATCAATGTGTTTGATGTTACTCCCATCTGGTAGCTTTACCCCTTCAGTTCTTGTTACTTTGCCCTTTTGTATGTTGACTAAGGCGCATTTTTCTATTCCAAACTCCATCCTGATGTCCCCAGATACAATCCTTACAGTCTGGATTAGGGTATCTATTTCCTTGATGCTCTTACCATACATCTTGATGTCGTCCATGAACATCAGATGGTTAATTCTGTTGCCTCTTTTCTTGAGTTGGTACCCGGCATCCATCTTCTGTAGTACTTTTGTCATAGGAATCATGGCTACTACGAAGAGTAGTGGGGACAGTGAGTCGCCCTGGAAGATCCCTCTCCTGATATTAACCTCTTCTAGTCTTATTCCAGAGCTTGTAAGTTTTGTATTCCAGTTGCGCATTGTATTTTTGAGGAAGCTAATGGTGTTTTCCTCTGCCCCATATATTTCCAGGCATTCTATTAGCCATGTGTGTGGTATCATGTCGAAGGCTTTCGTATAGTCTATCCATGCCATGCTTACTTGCTTAGGTTGGTTTTCCTTCTCCTACTGGTCTTCATTACCATTTTGTCTATCAGGAGCTGGTCTTTTGTGCCCCTACACTTCCTTCTGCAGCCTTTCTGTTGGTGGGGGATGGTGTTTGTATCCTCTAGGTAGTTGTATAGCCTTTCGCTGATGATACCTGTTAGTAACTTCCACATTATTGGTAGGCAGGTGATAGGCCTGTAGTTACTGGCTATATTTCCCTTACTCTTGTCTTTTTGTACTAAGGATGTTCTTCCTGTGGTCATCCATTTGGGTGCATAGTGATTTGAGATACAATGCTGGAGTTGTTCTGCTATTCGTGGGTGTAGGGCCTTGAAGTTTTTGAGCCAGTATCCATGGACTTCATCGGGACCTGGGGCTTTCCAGTTGGGCATTTTCTTTAGTTGGTGTCTGACTGTGTCTGTCGTGATCTCTGTGAATCTTTGTTTTATTCTCCCTGTTTCTTCTTCCTTGACCTCCTGGAGCCATGTTGCATGTTTGTTGTGTGATACCGGATTGCTCCATATGTTTTCCCAGAGTCTCTTACTTGGTTCGGCTTTAGGAATTTCTTGGTGGTTGTCTTCCCCTCTTAGTTGGCTGTATAGTCTTTTCTGGTTGGTTTCGAATAGTTTGTTCTGTTGGTATCCCTTATTCCTGTTCATGTACCGTTGGATCTTATGTGCTTTGGCCTTAAGCCTCTGTTTTACATCTATTGTGTTGTTTAGTCCCCTCTCGTGTACTTTGTATTTCTCGTTGAGTTCCTCCCTTGTTTTCTTGCTTCTTAGCCTTTTTTCATGCCATCTCTTTCACTTTACTCAAGTCAGATTTCATCACCATGATTTGCTTTTCCAGGCGCCTTTTCTAAGGAGGTTGCTGTTTTGGTTTCTGTTGGGTTAGTTGTGCTGGTGGTGTTGGTGTTCGTATCCCCATCAGTTCTGCTACTAATGTTGCTCCTGCATATGCCAAGTTATTTGTTTCTGTGATACTGGTGGTGTGTATTATGCCCATTATTTCATTGACCTCACTTGTTTTCTCCCTTAATTTCTTGGTGTTGTAGGCTTTCATGGGGGGGGGGGGGGGGGGGGGGGGGGGGGGGATTTTTGTTCTCTCTGTATCTGGCTCCATCCATTGTCTAATCTTTTCTACCCATTCCGTCCTCTCTGTTACTTCGTCGGTGTTTCTTCGTGTGCCGTTGTTTGATACCTCATCCTCCCTGTCGTCTTCTGTGGCATCGTCTCTCAGTTCGTCTTCGTGTAATTCGTTGTCGTGTGACATTTCCCTTTCCAGTTCTTCTCTTTCTGTTGGGGATAGCCAGTTCTTTTTCTTTATGTTCCTTACTTGGTCTGCCAGCCTCTGCTCTGTTTGGGGGGTGTTAGTCTTCTCATTCCAGATGTTAACCAACCTTCTTCTATATCCTCTCTCCGTCGGGTTGCTTCTCATATAGCATCTCCATATTTCCTTATTTTCTTCTCTTGTCTGTTATTATTATTATTATTATTATTATTATTATTATTATTATTATTATTATTATTATTATTATTATTATTATTATTCATTCAGAAGATGAACCATCTCCACATGGAACAAGTTCACGGGGACCATTGACTTGAAGTTTAAACTTCCAAAGAATATTGGATCATTTGAAAGGAGTAACAGAAGGTAACAGGAAGTACAGGGAGAAGAGATCAGTTGTTAGAAAAGATAAATTAACAAATTACTAAATAGATAGAAAAAATGTAATCAAGATTATATTGAATTACATGGAGAATTATTGTAGGATAGTGATGCATTGTATCTTTGCTTGAACTTTGTGGCGTGATCTCACCTCCACATTGGATCTTTTAGTTTTAGTAGATAGTAATAGTCTTAGTCCTTCATGAAACACCGGCAGGAATCGATTCATTATTTCCATAATTTTATATTTCTCAAGAACCTGGTTTGGTCTGTTTTTTAGTCCTCGATGGTAATCTCGTAGCATTTTGTTTGCCCTTTCATTTTCTTGTCGTATCGAGGTCGTTAGTGGTTCGATTCTCGAACACGAATTGTACAAGTGTGAGCTCCATCCAAAGTTTTCGATCCGTCTATAAAATAATATGACGCTCGAAGCGCTTGAAAGCCCTTTGCCACCCCACTGTTTACACAACCGTACATTAAAAAAAAAACTTATTAATATCTTTACTTGAATATTTATAAATATTACATTTTAATGTTTGATTAAAATGACATCTGACCCTTTCACTCTTTTTATTTATTTATTTATTTTTTAATCTTAGATTGGTCTGATCAACGCATATACCCAAGGATCTCTCTGTATGATGTCTTTTTATCGGCACTAGTAAATGGGATATGTTGGGAAGCATAATTCCCTTCGGCAGTCACACCCATTTATATCAAGTGCAAATGCGACATAAACAGTTGGGAACTATTGAAGAGAGAAAGACAAGACTATACATTAGTTGCAGCAGATTTGGATCGTTGAGAGGAGAATTTTGATAAAAGTATATTTGATCGCATTTGTACATATTTTCACCCCCGTTGTTTACATTATGTGTCTTATAGAAAAGATTACCATTTCATTGAATTTAGAAATGAAAAAGAATTTTACGAGATTCTCTTTTGTGTTATCGACTTTCTTTTACTAGAAAAAATACTTTTACTAAAAAAAAACTTTTACAAGAAAAAATAAAGATATATTGAGTGGTCAGGTAAATAAAA
>NC_087202.1:76836192-76838692 GCF_015104395.2 Macrobrachium nipponense | reverse complement strand
CTATACGAAAATGGAGTTTGTTTCCTTTTTTTGTCCAACGCTTTTTATGAATTATCACTTTGGTAGATGAACACTATTCACATGCAACAAGCACAAGGGGGCCATTGACTTGAAATTCAAACTTCTAAAGAATGTTGGTTTCAATCTCCCACGGCTGACCCCACACTGTAGTAGTAGCTGATCATGTCACGACACCTAAGAAAATCTTCTATTTGATACTGAATACCAAATCTTTGTCTTTTAGAGGAAGCTAAGCCTACGTAGATTTTACTCTACTACAGTATACGGATAACTTTAGAAAATAACAAGACTGTATGGCTGTTAGTGTTTATACAATAAAAAAAAAAAAAAGATGGAATAGCAGTTGGTGTTTAAATCTCAGAATGGAAATTGAACCCTGAATAACTAGATATTTTTATATTCTTTGAAAGTCCTGTCGGAAGGAGACCATTTAGTAACCTAGTGAGTAATTGTAGCATTGTTAACTTCACACTAGCTCAGTTAATATTTGTATTAGTTGTAAGGATCTCTTTTGTACCTAGCTCTTGAAAAGTCGGCCTTTAACGTTATATTTTAAGCTTTGATAATGAAAGGTGTACGTATACCACGCTTTTGAAATTTAGCCACTACCCTCAAGAGTCCCTCCTTTCTTTTTAGAAAAATTATCTCTCTCTCTCTCTCTCTCTCTCTCTCTCTCTCTCTCTCTCTCTCTCTCTCTCTCTCTCTCTCTCTCAAATCCCAAAAGCTACTCTACATTCAGAGCTTATATCTTTGTATGCTTCTCTGGACAACTTTATTCTCGTGTGAATCCGCTTCCGTTTTTTTTTTTCTTTTTTTTTTTAAGTCGTGAGCAAGAGTTGTTTCCATACTGGGTAACTGCTTGCCTTTTTTTCTTTTTTTGTTTTTCATTCTACATGGGTATTGTTGTAGCGACAACCCTTGGGAACAATAGGACACATGATGCGTTCCGTTTTCATTTACTTACGCACTCACAAACACGACACACACACACACAGACACACACACACAACCACACACAAACACACACACACACACACACACACACACATATATATATATATATATATATATATCTGACTACTTAGGGATTTGCAATTGAAAGAGGAGACCGCTGCTAACCAGGCCACACAATCATATATATATGTATATGTATATATATATATATATATATATATATATATATATATATATATATATATATATTTAAAGGTATAACCGCCACGAGGGAAAGTGAAATACTGGAGTAGTTACAAGATCTTTCGACTCAACGTCCTTTACTTAGCGTGGCTCATATCTTTATTTATGCATTTATCACGTTGCAAACTTTCGTGATTCAGTTATACACACACACACACACACACACACACACACACACACACACACATATATATATATATATATATATATATATATATCAGACATTACACACACACACATATATATATGTTATATTATATATATATATAATCAATAACATTCTCACAAACACCCATATATATATTTGTAGTGTCCTGTGTGTGCAGGTTTTAAGAAGGAAATTTGGAAAAGGATTTGATCAAATGTAGCTTAATTATTATGCAGAAATATGGAGCAATGTGTAGTAATATGGATGACTGATATAATAGATGTGTTTGATCCGCGTACAGTTATTTTTTGAAAGAGGGGCGGACGGATGTGGAAAAGTTAACGTATTGGGTACGATGAATGGTTGGATGAGTCGTAGAATAGAAAAAAATTGTTAACGTAGTTGTAAACGAGAGCAGCATTTTGAGCTTATAATGGAGATAAGAGTATGTACTATATTTATACAACTTGTATATACCAGTTGAAATTGAAATAGAAATAATTTTAGTTGTGATGTAAAGAGCTTTGTTTTTTAAAATACTTGTAATACGTTCGTTTGTCTTGAATTCACCGGCATGTTAATAATACTCCATTAATCTTCCATTACGGGTAGTTAATCAAGTCTCTTAATTGGTTAAGTGTCTGTCTAATTCATGAAGCGTAACCAATAGAACTTTGTTTGCAACGCTTCGTTCCAAAAAACGCCACCAGTCCCTAATGCGTTTATTTTTAGAAGGGTTCTCCTTCAACACCAGGGTGATTTAGTGCTTGTGTTGGTTATTAGAAATACAGTGGTAAATATACAAGTCACTTAACGAAATAGTTTTTTTAGAAATAATTTATGATGCATACACGCCCATGAATGGGCGTGCGTGGGTTTGCGTTCGTCTTTGCTTGTCCACTTACACACCCGTAAGTACATAGTAGTTTTGAAATCTTTTGAGAGACGTTTCGTTTTATTTAGAATGATTTTGTATCTACTACTGTTTAATATATTTATGTTGTTTACAGATACATGCCACATACAGGAAGGGGTGATTATAAGATTGCATGCATACATGCGTATGTAAGTGTGTTTATTTTGTGAGGAGAGGAAAGAGATCTGTTGTCTTTCACTACTAACTAAATTTTCCCC
>NC_087202.1:76781192-76828692 GCF_015104395.2 Macrobrachium nipponense | reverse complement strand
TTGTAGTATTTAGCTGTGCTATATTTATATATATATATATATATATATATATATATATATATATATATATTATATATATGTATATATATGTGTGTGTGTGTGTGTGAATGTGTGTGTGCGTGCGCGCGTGTGTGTAGATATACAGATAAATAGATAACCAAACCTAGTGACATATAGTTATAATATTATAACGCTAATTCAATATATTAAATATTTCTCTAGTAAAATATCTGACATATATCATAATTTTTAATGCTTATTTCAATGCATTATTTTATCATTGATGTTCTGTTGCGGCCAGGCATTGAAGGGCTGTTTACCTTTGTAATAGTGACTGAAAGAAACGGTAGTAGTAATAGTAATAATAATGGTCTGTGTCGATGTAATCACACAAAACGTTGATATATGGTGGCAAACATAGATTTATTATAGCTTTCGTTGTCTGTGTTTATTGTGGTATTTTTCATCTGCAATGACTGTTGGACGTTTTGCTGATTTAGCGAGGTTTTGATTAAACATCAATATTAGGAAGAGACGCAGATGATGGGGTTTTTGTATGAACGGCAACATGGACACATTCATTCCATTGCTGTTATCAAACTACTCTGGTTTATGGAAAGTTTGATTTTGCTTACATTCTCATGTTTGGGAGTTACTAGAATAGTTGTATTCCAGTCGCGTGTAATCCACATTCATAGTCTCAGCCAAGTATTTTGATTAATTGCTTGCAAGTTTCTGTGACGTATACTTTCACAATCTTGCTCGATGATGAAGATACAGACGGAATATTTCAAGGAAGCTGCGTCATTGTCCTTATGAAATGATATGAAACCCATTCTTCAAAAAGAGACAATGAATGATGTTGGAAGTATAGAGAGCGTTGAATTCCATATACTCGAATTATTGTAAGTGTTTTTCAAGAGAGATCAAACCTATTAACAGAGCGGTTGACAAAGGTCACGTATTGCTCTCTTTCTTATTTGTTCGTCTTTTGTTATATTTTCCAGTCATTCGTTTTGCTCTTCATTTTTGTTTGTTACGTCCAAAATGAAAAACAGTCAATTTTTCTCGGGAAGGTAGAGCTTCCTTACAAGTTTTGAGTAAATTTGGTGTCCTATTTATATAATGGTAAAAGAAATTACACAAGAATGTGTTCAGAGATCTAAGAGAATTAGGAGTGGATGAGGATCCTGAGAATAACTGGAGAGATGCAGCACACAACGGAGGAAAGTGGGGAGGTCTGGTGCAAGCGGCAATGGCCGATAGATTCCGGAGTTATTTATTGAAATATTTGGAGTTTGACAAGGGCAAGGCCATGGTCATATTTCTTCATTGTTGCAAGGTTCTCGGCCTCAAATATTTTTAAACGAGGATTGAGGGGTCTGGGCAGGCTGCATTTGAATAAGATTGTTAAAGAAGTTGGATAGCCAAGCGTGAAGATTCCAAATGGAGCTGAAGAAATTAGACGGTCACAGGAGGCAGTGTAGCCGGAGCCCAAAGGGTGATGTATAGACTTTCGTAAGTCCTACATGAAATCAGTTATCCGATTAATCGAGTTGCGATTCCGCATGATTATGAAAATTACCATCCGATAAAGAAGGAATTGCAGTAATTATCGAGAATGTCCAAAAAAAGAACATTCTGTCTGCGATTCATGAAAAAGAATATTAATCGGCAATATACCAGGAGAGCAAAATACAATAGCAATTTGATGCTAGTAGTGGAATATTAATATGGTGCTTCCTTTGAGGATTAGAATCTTAGTGATGAAATCCGAGTCTGATATGAGCTCCTACTTCTCTGCGCTGGAATTAAGTTGTCGGCCGTGCTAATGACGTTATTGAAATTCTCTCTCTCTCTCTCTCTCTCTCTCTCTCTCTCTCTCTCTCTCTCTCTCTCTCTCTCTCTCTCTCTCTCTCTCTCTCTCTCTCTCTCTCTCTAAGATTACGATAAATTATTTGAAGTCTTATGAAATTAATGTAAATGAGGCGTAGTGATTGTGTAATTAGATTCATTTGCAATGCATGATTTATAGTCAGTTGCTTGTGCTGAGCTTTTGTGGAATTGAAATGAATAACTTGAGAGGTGTCCTGCTTCCCATAATATGCTTGTAGTGTTTAATACGGCACTAGATGAAAGGTGGTATATATCTAGGTTTTCACGGCTCTTTGATAGTATCGTAATGTATCGATGAGCCATCTAGGAAAATTATAATTCGGAAGGATGTCTGCTCCTGGATTTTTTTTCTAGAAAAGTAGAAATAATTTTTAATGTTTTAGGTCCTTAAGTGAGTGTATTTAAATTAAAAGATCACAGATCTCTTGACTGAACCGATTATGAGTTTGAAAGTTTGTTTTTAATGAAACACTGGAAGCATCTATAATAATAAAATTCTAGAGGATCTGATTTTGATTTTCCTTACCGGGTAACAGTAGGGGAGACAAGACACAGCCACCCACCCCTCTGCAAACGGGTTTGTCCGCCCCATGGTAGGTAATGGTGGGGGAGACGGCAGTCCCGGGTTCCCGCGTGCGCTCATTTCACCAAAACGGTTAACGATCTCGCAATACTAGTGGGTAAAATCTCAACGACTTCCAAACATTCACTTTGGAGGTTGTGCCTCATTCAATCACAAAAATCCATTATGAATGGAACCGTGGTTGCCTCACTGTAGGTATTGTTTAAGTTGAGGCTTTTTTAAAAAAAATTGTAATTCCTAGCCACATTGATGACCCAATTCTGTTGAACTGTAGCACCAAGATTGCAGGTTCCTGAATTAGTCTCCCTGCATTTGTGGTCTTTGAATATTCGCCATTTACGTTTTAAATTATTACATGGCGTCTTTTTAAAGTTGAACTTTTCTACATAGATATATGTGTGTGTGTATATATATATATATATATATATCTATATATATATATATATATATATATATATATATATATATAGCTATCTATATATATATATATACTGATATATATATATATATATATATATATATATATATATATATGTGTGTGTGTGTTTGTGTGTGTGTGTGTGTGTATGTGTGCATACTTATATTTATGTATATTTTATATATATAATGAATCCGCCCAATATGAAACTGTTTCTGTCCACCAGACTGATGTATGCATATATATCAGTGAATCCTGAGGAACATCAGGCAGACATAGAATCACTGGAAACTTACAGTATGTCACGATTACTAGACTGATGATGATTTACGTAGCAGACACCTTTTATTGTCTGTTTGTCTTTACTTTCATATTGTGCAAGTTCTTCCTCAACATTGTCTTTTTAATTGATAGTGGCTTCTTCATCTGTGCTTAGTTATAAGTGTCTTTTTTTTCTCTCTGACTTCCGTTACTAATTCCCTGATATCAAATAATCGTGAATCTTTTAAAATATTAAAAATTACTGTGTTTTGACTCCTGCGCTGCTGTTAGATGACTTTAGACTTTAATTTGTCAAATTAACGTGTTATTAATATTTTCTGTTTATTACATGATTAAATGTTGATTCATTTTGTTATTTTTCTCGTTTTATGCTTTTTTAATTGTATGATAAATGTTATCTCTGTTTTTAAAAGATTTCTGTGTATGTTTTCTCATATCTTCCTTTTCTCATACTCTTCAACATTTGTTGTGATTGCTTCTCTCCTCCCATCGTGTTTTATGTCTTTCCTCCCTTCATTTCAAATCTCATGTTTTACGATTTTTCGTCTCTCCCTTTGCATTTCCTCGTTGTCTTTTTTTCACACCATTTTCTCTTTCCCGTCTCAAGTTTTCATTTCTGCGATTCTGCCGTTTATTCTTTGCAATGTAATTCCATACTCAGCTCTTATTCATCTCTCCTTGGCAGTCCTCTCTCTCATTCTTTGCTCTCGTGTTTCTTTAACCGCGTACTAACAAGGGGAGGGATGTCATTCAAGAGTCACATCAGTAGGTACGACGAGGGTTTCTTCTCTTTTCTGGCGATAGGATTTTACCCTTATTCAGTGTCAGAATTTCTTCTTTCCTAACTCGAGATATCACTTCCTTTGTGTCACATTTCCTTGATTCAGTGATAAGATATTTTCCCGCTGCATCTCCGCCATGTTCTCCCCCCCCCCCTCTTTTTTTTTTTAGTACCGTGATTTCTACTATTTGACAGGGACGAAACATAACCTCTGCCTGTCATTATTCTTCGTTTTAAGTAGAAAGAGTTCTGGAAATTCACCGTACTTCACCCCCACCCCCTTTTTTCTCAACCATGTCATCCTTGATTGTTAACATTCTCGTTTGTGAGTGGTAAGATTTCCACTTGTGTCATACTAGTTGCTGCCAACTGCTTTTGTATTGTATTAAATCCATTCCCTTGCTTTTGAATTGCAAACTTTCCTTGTGTTATGCCTCAATCTCTTAGGTTCCTATTTCACGCTTTCACTTTATGAGCTCTATGCTACATGGGATAATAATCTAACAATGATGATATACAAACAACCCTTCATACTATCCATCATCCCAGTGTGCCACTATGTATATGCAGATCACTAAAGCTGATTGTTCCTGAGTGCTGCGAAATACTTAGTCTTTTTTTGTTTCGTTTTGCTCTCAATTCTGATAAACTTGTTTTTTTACCTCGATTATGGACAGTGTGTCGAGTTTCCCGTGAAAGTGCGCCAGTAATCATGATTCGTATGAAAATGGCCACTTATGCATATTTCTCTCTGTTTTATATCGGCCCTAGTCCCGCTTTCTATAGTATGATTATTTAGTAAGGATTAATTCCAGTTGCTTTCCGGTGCCTCAATCCGTTTCAGATGTATTTCAAATTGACAAATTGAGTGTTTTGTGTTGCAAAATGAATGATATTTCGCCACTTTCCTTTTTTATTATTTATTTATTTATTTACTTATATATTTATTTATTTATATTGTAGTTATTGTTTTTTTTTTTTTTTTTTTTTTGCACTCGCGTATTTAATACACTATCCCATACTATTTATTCATTCCTGTGTCTGAAAAACTCTTGTAGGGAGGTTACTTTTAACTACGTTTGGTTAAACATGTGTTCAATTTTCAATGTTCGTGCATTATGGGAGGAAACATTGGAACAATTAAGCGTGAATGGGTACGTTTTATATGGTTCAAGACATTATTGCTCTTCAACGACTCAGTGATAGTGATAGATGCTAACAGGATCATCAAATTTGCCAGAAGGATTGCAGTTCATCAGCCTGGACATGATTGGCACATATACGTTAGCGATGTAAACCACTTATATCACCTATAGCTCTATAAAAAAGAGTAATATACGTTTATGCATGGATATTGCGTTTTTATAGGAATTTCTTTCATAGTTAATAGTATTGAATAAAAATGTAATACATTGCACTGTAAAAAGAAAGCATAGATTATAGAGAGAATCCAGATTACACCCCACACACCTACGTTCTAGAATATGCGTGGGCTTACCCTAGACCCGATAATAATGCCATACTTTCTGAAGTGCACCTTGAAGGAAAGAAACCGACGTCAGTGAGATTACGCCCACGCATATGTGGTTACGTGACGTGAGAGAATTGGCAAGAAAAAAAAAACATGCAAAGAGAGAAAGCGTGATTTTGAGTCTGCTGCGGCGTCTGTTCCATGACTACCCGTGGCCTACCTGTTGACTGAGTCCAGACCTCAAATAGTCGCGCGACTCCGAGCAGGACGGACGTGTCCTCTCTCTGGAAATCTGTCTCCCGATCAGGCGGTTTGCTCGTAGCAGTTGATAGTTAAACGCGGCAATCATTTACCGTAGACTTTTCAGCAGCTAGTTTATGGTGTGTGTGCGTTGTTTTTGTTAAAAACATATTCATATTGCAGTGAATTTTCTGGAAACTGAAGAGTGTGGCAGTTATAAATACGTCACTTCTTTAAATGATACATAATTATATCTTCAGTGATAAAGTTTTTCGACTTAATAAGAGACATTTATCTATATATATATATATATATATATATATATATATATATATATATATATATATATATATATATATGTATATATATCAAGAAAACACTAACACTATGTGTGATTAATGTGTTGTTCATACGTCTGTTTGGTATCAGGTTCCGCAAATTCATATGATAGATTTCAGTAGCGTTCTCAGAAATGAAAGAGAATAACTTGTACTATGCTGTGAATTTTTGGCAACGTGAAATAATCTCGTCATGCAAATTGAAGATTTTAGAGCGAGATTTATGACCGTAGTAATCTTCAGGATGTACATATGAAATACATTTTGGAATGTATAACAGCCCGTAAGTTTATTCTTCACCGATACTAAATATACATTGGGTAGTGTTCAAAGTATGTGTATGTATATTGATGTCATATGTGTGGGTTATATAATCATATATTATATATATATATGTACATATATTATCTATATATATTGAATGTTTTATATATATATATATATATATATATATATATATATATATATATATTATATAATATTATTTGTATATTATACACACATACAAATATACATAGAGATATGAATTCAACATTATGATATGTGTTTGAATAGTTTCCTATCTCTTCTCAACTAATTTCAATCGTTTCAGATTGACATTTTCAAGTAAACTGCACGTTTTTAAGTAATGCATTCAGGTATAACCTGTTTTGAAATATAGGTATCGTGAATCATGCAAAAATGTTTATTTTATTAAGTATTCTACTGGGTACTCTGAGGATTTAGGGTGTCAGTATTTATGAATATTTATAAATCGCATGGTTGAAGTGTGCGACTTGGCTTCTAGATATTGCTATCGTCGTCCAACCTGTGTTTTTTTTTTAGAGTGGTAGTCCTTATTGCAGGATCACTAATGAATAAATACGATTTAGTCAGTCATCCCTCCTCAAGTAGAGAACCAGCAGCCATTGCTTTACCCAGTTTTGAATTAAAATGAAGGAAACCATATTTTTCTGTAGACTGCGGTATGAACAGCTTTGCATATTGGTTATTGTTGTGAGTAGAATTAACTTCAACATTTTCTTGCAAAGTTTCCCCATTATTGATTGTCCTTTTTTTCCGAAACGCTAAAAGATAAAAATTTGGGGAAGTCAGCCGTTTTATGGCTATGATACATCTTATATTTTTTTATTACTGAGATTAATTCTATACCTTTTAGGGTCTAAGTTAAATGAATAGCGACACATCTGATTCTATACCTTTTAGGGTCTAAGTTAAATAAATAGCGACACATCTGATTCTTTACCTTTTAGGGTCTAAGTTAAATGAATAGTGACACATCTGATTCCATACCTTTTAGGGTCTAAGTTAAATGAATAGTGACACATCTGATTCTATACCTTTTAGGGTCTAAGTTAAATAAATAGCGAGACGTCTGATTCTTTACCTTTTAGGGTCTAAGTTAAATGAATAGCGACACATCTGATTCTTTACCTTTTAGGGTCTAAGTTAAATAAATAGCGACACATCTGATTCTTTGCCTTTTAGGGTCTAAGTTAAATAAATAGCGACACATCTGATTCTATACATTTTAGGGGCTAAGTTAAATGAATAACGACACATCCCGTAGTTACATTTTTAGTGAAACGTTGAGTTTAAATTTTTATACGTAGCATTCTAATATTACGAAAAACTAAGAAAGAAAGTCGATATAAGTAGTGCTTGAAAGTTATGAGTCAGGAAAAACAGAAACAGGATGATGATATGCAGCACAGTCACAAAGAAGGAAGTAATCGCTGAGCTTCCCCATCCGAGTATTACCAATTTCGAGTATTACCAATTTGTACTGAGCAAAGGAGGCAGTAAGGCAATAGGCAGTGTGGTGGGTGTTGCGAGATGCCGTGTAGGATAAAACAACTTTCCCTTCAAAGGAACTATGACCTATAGTACCTTTTTTAAAAGAAGGGGAAAAGCCCCTTTTGCCGCGTGAACAAAGCAGCTCAAGAAATGGGTCATCGATCAGGTGAATTTTTTTATTTTCATTTTTGTCTAGAGATCATGAGGAAGATAAGGCGCCCCCAAACATGAGGACGATACTCTATGGAGAATTACAACTTAATGAAGTTTTTATAACTAGGGTTAAAGAAGAGGACTAAAGGCATTTAAACTGTAGCCGTGCTTACACCCAGACAGCCATTTGAATTAAGACAAGGATGAAGTCATTTGAACGCCCATATCACCCAGACGTTTGTCGTTATAGATGGTAAAAGAACTAGATGGAAAGGAAGACAAAGGGTCAGACAGTAATAAGCCTTTGGAGGAGTTGAATGTAACGAGTTACTTGATTCACATTCAGATGCTGTTAAAAGATCAGATTAAATAATGGTGGGTATTTTAAATAGTAACGTCGGGATACCAAATTAATATAGTGTTCAGAGTATACAGTATATATATATATATATATATATATATCTAATAAAAGGAGCCCATAAAAACACCAAAATATAGAGAAAAAAAGTACTATATTTCAGAGACTGCTGTCTCCCTCTTCAGGTAGATGAATGAGAAAAGTTTACAGAAAAGGTGGTATTTATACCAAGAGGTCCATCCACAAACAAGCCAATTTAAGTCACACGCTGATAATCTTCCTTTAATCTTCTTAAGGTTGGTTGAATGAAGAGGTTGTCGATCGTGTCCGAAATCCATGCTCCTTTTGAGATGTTCATTACCTGCCTCTCTTTTATTAAGGCCGATTCCATCATTTGACTCTTGTACCGGCAGTTTGCTGCTATAAATTACACGTGACAAATTCCAGTTTATTCTATGGTTATGTTCATTTATATGGTTGAAAATAGCAGAGTTCTGTTGTCCATACCTAACTGACCGTTTGTGTTGTATTAATCTCTGGGGAAGGGATTTACCTGTAAATCCGATGTAAGATTGGTCACAGTCCTGGCATGGATTTCGTATACCCCAGAGTCCTTTGGAGATGCCTTTTGTTGGACGTTAATCAGGATTTGGCTAAGGTGTTTGGGTAAGTAAATACAAAAGGGTTCGATTTTCCGAAGGGATTGGTTATTCTCTTAATCGTGTCCAGGTGGGAATTATTATTTTATTGTTGGGTGTATCTCTGGTCTTGTCTTTAGGGGGTCGGTAGAAAATTACGTTTGCTTTGTGAATTGCTTTCTCAATTATATGGTCAGGATATTTTAAAGACGAAAGTTGCTTGCGAATTAGTTCAAATTCTTTTTCCAGGAATTCTGGGGAACAAATTCGTAAGGCTTCTTAAGAACAAGTTACTAGCTACACCTATCTTGATAGTACTGTCGTGATAGCTAAAGT
Source organism: Macrobrachium nipponense (assembly GCF_015104395.2). Classification (NCBI taxonomy): domain Eukaryota; kingdom Metazoa; phylum Arthropoda; class Malacostraca; order Decapoda; family Palaemonidae; genus Macrobrachium; species Macrobrachium nipponense. The sequence goes on along the minus strand of NC_087202.1, from coordinate 76,819,401 downwards.
AGTGAATGTATGAAAGTGAGAACGTTGGTTTTCTGTATATGGTGAATTTGTATTCTGTCGTATCTCTGATTATTAAAACATCAAGAAAAGGAATTTTGTTGTCTGTTCCCATTCAACTTTAAATTTGATGCTGGGCACTAATGTGTTTAATTTCGCGAGGAATTCATTAAAATTGCCCCACCTATTATCCCAAAATGTTAGGATATCATCCACGTATCTCATCCACAGCATGTTTTTGGGTTTTATTGCATTTATTACTGTAGTTTCAAAGTATTCCATGTACAGATTGGCTAGAACAGGACTTAAAGGACTACCCATACTACACCCGAATTTTTGCTTGTAGAATGATTCCCCGAATGAAAATACGTTATTAGATGCACATAATTCAACTAGCTTTATTATTTTGTCAAGCGCCAAAGGGAATGATCTGAATAGGGGGATAATTTTACCCTTAAAAACTGAAGAACGTCCTGTACTGGTACTTTAGTGAACAGGGAATCTACGTCAAGGCTTAAAAGTTTTATGTTGTGAAGTGGTATATGTGCTTCTCTGAATTTGTGACAAAAATCTTCCGAATGTTTAATGTGACTGGGAGAATGTGACTGGCAAAGACAAAAAGAGTATTGAACTATTAGAGAAATTTAAAGTAATTAATCCTAAATTACCCTATTTTTATGGCCTTCCCAAAACAACTCAACAAAAGACAATCTTCCATTCAGACCCATCGTTTCATGTGCCGGAGCTTTCAATTACAAAATTTCTAAATGGTTAGCTGGCCTCCTTTCCTCTTTTTGAGCACCTTTTCTCCCAGTCACATTAAACATTCGGAAGATTTTTGTCACAAATTCAGAGAAGCACATACCACTTCACAACATAAAACTTTTAAGCCTTGACGTAGATTCCCTGTTTCACTACAAAGTACCAGTACAGGACGTTCTTCAGTTTTTGAAGGGTAAAATTATCCCCCTATTCAGATCATTTCCCTTTGGCGCTTGACAAAATAATAAAGCTAGTTGAATTATGTGCATCTAATAACGTATTTTCATTCGGGGAATCATTCTACAAGCAAAAATTCGGGTGTAGTATGGGTAGTCCTTTAAGTCCTGTTCTAGCCAATCTGTACATGGAATACTTTGAAACTACAGTAATAAATGCAATAAAACCCAAAAACATGCTGTGGATGAGATACGTGGATGATATCCTAACATTTTGGGATAATAGGTGGGGCAATTTTAATGAATTCCTCGCGAAATTAAACACATTAGTGCCCAGCATCAAATTTAAAGTTGAATGGGAAACAGACAACAAAATTCCTTTTCTTGATGTTTTAATAATCAGAGATACGACAGAATACAAATTCACCATATACAGAAAACCAAAAACGTTCCACTTTCCATACATTTCCCCCCCATACTTTAGCTATCACGACAGTACTATCAAGATAGGTGTAGCTAGTAACTTGTTCTTAAGAGCCTTACGAATTTGTTCCCCAGAATTCCTGGAAAAAGAATTTGAACTAATTCGCAAGCAACTTTCGTCTTTAAAATATCTGACCATATAATTGAGAAAGCAATTCACAAAGCAAACGTAATTTTCTACCGACCCCCTAAAGACAAGACCAGAGATACACCCAACAATAAAATAATAATTCCCCACCTGGACACGATTAAGAGAATAACCAATCCCTTCGGAAAATCGAACCCTTTGGTATTTACTTACCCAAACACCTTAGCCAAATCCCTGATTAACGTCCAACAAAAGGCATCTCCAAAGGACTCTGGGGTATACGAAATCCTATGCCAGGACTGTGACCAATCTTACATCGGATTTACAGGTAAATCCCTTCCCCAGAGATTAATACAACACAAACGGTCAGTTAGGTATGGATAACAGAACTCTGCTATTTTCAACCATATAAATGAACATAACCATAGAATAAACTGGAATTTGTCACGTGTAATTTATAGCAGCAACTGCCGGTACAAGAGTCAAATGATGGAATCGGCCTTAATAAAAGAGAGGCAGGTAATGAACATCTCAAAAGGAGCATGGATTTCGGACACGATCGACAACCTCTTCATTCAACCAACCCTTAAGAAGATTAAAGGAAGATTATCAGCGGGGGTGACTTAAATTGGCTTGTTTGTGGATGGACCTCTTGTATAAATACCACCTTTTCTGTAAACTTTTCTCATTCATCTACCTGAAGAGGGAGACAGCAGTCTCTGAAATATAGTACTTTTTTCTCTATATTTTGGTGTTTTTATGGGCTCCTTTTATTAGATGGAATTCTGTTGTTACAGAACATTGTTACCAGTCATATAATTATATATAATATATATAGTATATATATTATATAATATATATATATTATATATGTATATATGTATATATTATATGTATGTATATTGTATACCCTGAACACTATGCTATTTATATATAATATATATAAGTATGTATATTATATATATATAATATTTTACACCTACGTGTGTGTGTTGAATGTATATATACCACATAGACATACATATATTTGTGTGTGCGCGTGCGAAACAACGAACAAAAAAGTCATTTTATATCCCACCGTTATCCCTGAATTGGTGCAGAGTCTTTATGCATAAAATGCCACTTGCAATTTTTCTCGTATATTTTGGAACCGGTTGGGGGTTGGGGGTGGTTGGTGGGGGTTAGACTGTCATGAGAATAAACTTTCTTTCACTTCGGTTTTTTTGTCAACTGCCGTTGATCACTTTCTCGATGAACGGAATATTGCAGATTAAAAGAGTGAGGTGAAGAAGTGAGGGTCTTTGGAGAAAGAATGGGGAAAGAAAAGATGAGAATGAATTGAGTCATTTAGGGAAGGGGACGTTTTCAACGATGTAACCGAAAAATGGTAAAATGAGTGAAAGAGTTTCTCATAGAAGATGCTCCGAAAAAAAAAAAAATAGCGAATGATAAGAATGATAAAAATTCTTATGGAGAGGAAGTGATGCAGCGAAATATAAATATTTTTTGAAGTGCATCCATCCAGTGTACTGATGTTATTTGTAGTGATTTCACTTGAATTCCATAACAGTTGTGATTGTTATTTTGAAGTGCTTCCATTCAGTGTACTCTTGATATTTGTAGTGATTCAACTTGAATTTCATAACTGTTGTGATTGTTATTTGATGGTAATGCGATCTACAAATGAGTTTCTGCTTTTCACTGACTGTAACTTTTGGCGTGTATGAAATTATTGAACGTTTTGTGTCATGTATTATCATTTTAAAAGCTTTGTGATAATAAAGGCTAGTTGTAATTACTGTTGCCAGTACAATAGGAAAGTAAAAGTTACGTATTCTAAATAGCAATGTTCGGTTGAATATAAGATACTTTCTTGCTGTTTTGACGTTACTTGCAATATTCCTTTTTGTCGGTGGCTGGCCTTACCACCATAAGTGCCATTTGGCTGGAAAATGGCACTAGTTTTTTTCGGCTTATTGATTCACGTTACTAAGTATTCTGGTATAATGATTATTTTCTTATGTACTGTTTATATATTTTTGTAGGTTTAAGTGGGCCCCTTTTTTCCCCTCTTGCCTTTCCCTCTCGTTGTAAAGTTGTTCCATCCTTGTTATAAAAGTAAAAGAAGTTACAAATGTGAGCTTCTCTAATGCTCTTAGTACGTGTTGTAATCTGACTTTTCTCTAACAAACATAGTCGCGACACCTGTTGCTCTTTTGTATATGTATAGCTGTAGACTGTGCTTCCATCCCTCAGCGTAAAGAGTATTTTACGAATTTCATTTACATAGGATTTGCCGACGTGAATGGATTCAAAAGTTATCTGCAACAATGCATGTAACGTGCATTAATTCCAGACAGAAATATTCTAAATCAATCTTTTTGTTAAAGTGTTTTGTAATGTACAGTGAAAGATGATAATTATTTTCAAAATTTTAAGGAACACGATTGTAGGCCAATATCATTTAAAGGAAGATTATTTTCAGATTTAATGATTCTTCAATTACCTGTTTCCATTATTATCTCTCTATCATGCAATAAAGAGAGAGAAAGAGAGAGAGAGAGAGAGAGAGAGAGAGAGAGATGTCGGCGATTCCAATAATTGTTTCGGTTACGAATCTTCTTATGGTGTGGGTTAATTGTTAGAGTGACTTTCTTGATATTTCAATTTTGGTCATATCATATTATTTCAAATTCTGTATATCATTTATACATACTAGAATGTATCTATATATGGTTGATTACTCGAGGTATCTAAGAGTAATTATTAAAAGTTATTCATAGAAACAAACTTATATATTTTTCCATCCATATTCCGTTTCTCTTTATTGTTGTGGTTATTGATGTTCAGTCTGCGTTTCTCTTTGGGGTTAAGGGTCTTTGTGATGTGAACTATTTTCTCTAGTTGCGCCTTCCCCAGTCACCCAACCACCAAGTGCTGAATTCTAAGCGGTATAACGGGACTCGCTTAAGGTCTTATGCTTTATATATGTACTAGCTGACCAACTCGGCACTGGCCAGGAAAACTCTGAAAGACAACCAGTAAACTCTCTCTCTCTCTCTCTCTCTCTCTCTCTCTCTCTCTCTCTCTCTCTCTCTCTCTCTCTCTCTCTCTCTCTCTCTCTAAGAAAGGGCATAAATAGATCAGAAGGAGTTAGAAGGGGTACAAGCAAGAGCCACAAAGTTAATTCCATTCATCAGGCAATAGGTTACCATAGAAACTAGAGAGGCTGAGCATGTATGGTTTAGAAACACAACGATTGTGAGGATAACTAATAGAAATATTCAAAATACGGAAAGTCATAATAAAAGTAGATAGTAACTTATTCACGCCAAACGAAAACCAGACAAGAAATAATGAATGGAAACCAGAACTGAAGAGATACAACACATATCATTGTGGAAACTTCTTTACATACAAGATATGTGACATGGAAAAAGCTGCCACGAGAAGTTGTAAATAGCAATAATGTGGAAGAGTTTAAAAGAAAGTCAGACAAAATCATTAGAACACTATGAAAGAATAGTAAAACCTGTTCCTAGAGATAAGTGAGCACAAGATGTCTTCTCAAATGGGCTTCAATTACATTCCCCAGCATTTGTGACATTTTATATTTCACTCCTTCTCACCCTCTATTCCTTTCTCACCGAAACTTGGACTTAAAGGGCTTTGACAGTATCACTATTCATCTCAGCGACCTTGAAAATTAATATCTGTCAATTTCTGTTATTTTTATATGCCACACCTACACCCCCTTTGATACCAGTGATGTCTTACCCCACAGTATACTTTGCCAGATAATATGCCATATGATAAACCCATAGAGTCTATTTAGTTACCAAGTCTACGGGCAGAACCAGCCCCGTTTTAGGGAATCCTTTAAACCCTACCCACTTTGGTAGACTATCCTTCAAGGATGATGATGTGACGGTTGCTGGTAAGGGAGTGAATATGTAAAATGGGAAAAGAAAGAACATAGGAAGGAGGGATAAATTAGCTAAGAGATTAATGGATAAACAGACAGAGTAATTCCGACTGCAAAACAGGTAATGGATAACAATAAACCTGGAATGATGAATATGCTTCAGATGTGGGTAGAAAGAATAAATATATTTTTTTCGGAATAAGAACGGAATAATTTGGTCTGAGAGCGATCCTTTATGATCAAAATAAAAGAAAAAAAAATACCTTTCAGGTTGCATAGAGGTGAATAGAAAACTTCAAAGGGAGAACTAGCCGAAAAAAACAAAGAATTTAAACAATTATTTTGTGGTTGTTTGCAGTTCGCAAAAGAGAGACAGAATGAACTTGGACATATTATGAGCGGGACAAATGGTATTAGAGGGATCAGAGAGATATGGCGAATGGAACTTACTGTAAAATTTTCGATAGACGAGGAATAAAAAACTATGCTCAATACTAAAGCAGGCCGACAGGGCGAGAGGACTAAAAAAAAAATATTACAAACTGGAAAATAATTCAATAGGTGATGAATCAGATGGCTAGAGAGAGAGAGAGAGAGAGAGAGAGAGAGAGAGAGGAGAGAGAGAGAGATGATTGAACTTGTGGTATTGATCATTTTGGACGGGTTCCGTCAAGATACAATGTTGCGCCCAATGTAATAGGAATCGCTTCAAAGAAGGATGAAAGTCGAAGAGTCGGAGGAAAGGTTTTATTGCGCGGATGTAGGGATTAAGAGAGGAAGTTCCTTTGATGACTCAAAAAAGATTTCTTTCCTCATTTTTTCTCTTTTTTTGAGTCACACGCATGCGCAGGAAGGCGTCGTCCGTACAGGCTTCTTAAACCTCTCTCTTCCTGTTTTTTTTATTTTTTTTTAGATATTATATATGATCTTTCATTGTATTGCTAGGTAAGCATGCTTCATTATCTGGTAGGGTTGCATCTCATTTTTGGAACGGAACATACTTATTATTAAATATCTTAATACCACCTTTTCTGTAAACTTTTCTCATTCATATACCTAAGAGAGAGACAGCAGTCTCTGAAATATAGTACTTTTCTCTCTACATTTTGGTGTTTTTATGGGCTCCTTTTATTAGATATATATATATATATATATATATATATATATATATATATATATGTGTGTATATATATATATATGTATATATATATATATGTATATATATATATATATATATATATATATATATATATATATATATATATATATATCTGAGAAAGAGAGAGACTACCAACGCAGAGCCCTAGTTTCCCTGGGAGTTAGAGTTGGGATACTATGGCTGTGGAGCAATACTCAGGCTTATAATTTCGGGGACAAAATATGCTCGTAAGTCCAGACATCTATAATTGGGCTTCAGTTTCTGCTGGGGTCATGAAAAGGGGATAGGCCGGCAGCCTCACCCCTTAAAAGGCTTATTAAATAAGTTAGAGGTCTGCACCATAATATAATGATAATTGTGCAAATAAAGATACCTTTGCGTCGAATAAAGCCCTCTGCGTTTTTCCAAATATGCTGAGAGATTCAATTTTCTTCCTTAACATCATTTCATTATTTAAAGTGCTGCACACTTGTTGTGCCTCGACTGTATGAGGAAAATGAGATTCTGGGATGAATTATCATCTGAAGGATTGAAGAGATGATATTAACTTAAGAAGATTACTCGAATAAAAGAGACCGGAAAAGTTGAGCTGTATCATTTAGCTTGATAGGCTTCGTTTCATGAGGAATAATATATTTAGGAGATGGGGTAAGTGTGTGTGTATATATATTATATATTATTATATATATATATATATATATATATATATATATATATATATATATATAATACCACACACATATAATTATATATATAAAATATATATATATATATATATATATATATATGTATATATATATATATATAGGTGTGTGTGTGTGTGTGTGGAATAAGCTGTAGAAGGGTTAGCACTGGTGTAAGGATGGATCTTATTGCTCGGAGATATTTTGTTTACGTTGTGGACGATGGTTTGGTGAAAAGAACTTACAGCTCGGAAGTGTTAGGAGTAAGGCGGAGAGAAGGACGTCGGGATGAAGTGAAAGAGCTTTTGCCAATAAAGGACCTCAATTTTCAGGGCAGCGAGAGAGAGCGTGCAAGTTGGATGCAGTTGTCATAGTGTGTAAGTAGAGGGGTTCGACGTGCTGATGGGTACCACTCGGTGTATGTGTATGAAGTGGGTATTATCGTGGAAGTTTCTATCTTTGATTCAGCTGTTGAATTATGGTCGTGGTAGTTATTATGCTGCCCTTTGATGTTTTGGGATTCACTGCATTTTGAATACACACACACATATGTATATATATATACATATATATATATATATATATATATATATATATATATATACATATATATACATTCATACATACATACACATATTTGTTTTTTTGTATGTATGTATAATTCATATGACCAATGTTCCTTAAATACAACCACCAACATTCAGTGATCTTTAAAAAACAAAGCAGGTATAAGGGTTCGGGAAATACAGAGTAATCAAATAATTTCACGTTTGGATTAACAGTTCTGTTATAGTGACGTTTAATTGATAGGAACTTCGGGGTCTTGTCTCGAGCTTCTAAATTTTATTTTTTCTGGTTTTGCCGTTTTCTTTTTCGGCCTGTATTGATTTCTTTTTGTTAAACAATGAATCTTGACCAAAATCATTCTGCACTGTTCAATGTTTTTATTGGAAGTTTCAGTTTGAGAACTTTCGTGGAAAGTCCATAGAAAAGGTTCGGGAAAATTCAAGTCTTTCTAAACGTAGGAAAAGTCTGGATGATTTTTATTTTTATGATCTTAGGAATTAGTCGATAAGTTTTGTAAAAAAAAATTATCTTTAATGGTACCTGACGTAGAAAGAAACTGAAAGGAGGTTCTGTGTTTTGTTTTTTAAAATTTTATATCTATCTATCCTTATATACATATATATATAATATGTATATAAGGTATAATATGTATATATGTATATAATATATATAATATAATATATATATATATATATATATATACACACACACACACACACACATATATATATATATATATATATATATATGTATATGTATATACACATACATATATATATCATATATATATATATAGATATATATATATAGATATTATATATATATATATATATATATATATATATATATATATATATATATATTATTTGAAATTAAATGGGAGATTCAGTTTTAGCCCTTTTGTAGATTAAACCCTTATCTAAGACGCTTTGCTACACCAGCACACATACTTTCCATCCTTTCCCCTGCAGAAATCCTCTTCGGAGGTCCCCACCACTCGATGTGCCACCTGCTGCCATCGTTCAGCACACCATTTATCTTGACATTGTAAGTCATGGTGTCACGTTATACATATGTGTGTGCGTGTGTGTGTGTACCTTCTTGTTGACACCCTTGCTTATATGTCAGAGAAAATCATCTTTTCAACGTGATATGCGTAATTTGATTTTTTTTTTTTATGTAACAGCCAGTTACAGTAACATTCATATATATATATATTATGTGAATGTAAATTACAGTCCTCATTGCTGGTTGGTATGTGAGAGGCCTTTCTTTGTGCTTAGTTATGTAAATAGTTATATTTACGTACATACTGTACTACAAGCGAGTTATGAGGTCAAATAAAGTAAATTGGTCTTTATATATATATATATATATATATATATATATATATATATATATATATATATATATATATATATATATACATACATACATACAGGCAGTCCCTGGTTATCGGCAGCCTTGGCTATCGGCGATCTGGTTATCAGTGCTGATGATAGAGTATTGGCACTAATAGATACCTAATAGAGGCTCCATTAACCTGTTATCTGGGCGAAAATCTGGTTACCAGCGCTGATAAGCACCAAAACTCGCCGATTCTCGGTTATCGGCGAATGTCACTCATCATGGCGAACAAGGAAACCTCAGAGGGCAGTGTTTTTACTGATTAAATAACGAAGAAATCTTAAGAGGCTTAAAATTACCAGCTTTATGGGATCCTTAATTCTATTCATTTTGCCGCCACACATACTGGGTCACATTTCCCGATCGTCCTACGTTAATTCGCATGTTGATTTCTTTTTAAAATTGAATTACTGTCGAGTCGAAGACATCCTGTTCGTTTAATTACGTTTTTAAGGAAATAGTTAAATTTAATCAGCGTGTTATAGTTAAATATTCCTTTTGCCATTTAACTTATACACAGATATTTTTACACAAGCACATACACGCGCCCACACACACTTATATATATATGTGTGGTGTGTATATATGTATGTGTATATATATATATATATATATATATATATATATTATATATAATATATATATATATATATATATATATTGTCACATACGCCGTGACTTTTTTATATTCACAAATATTAAGCCAAACATATCTGTAGTAACCAATTCAGTATATAACTAGAATAACCTGCACCCAATGGGAATGATAATTAATAAAGTGCTTCGTCACCAGTGGGATTCGAACCGCTGCCTAGTTTATATGTCTATTCGTTTTCGTTTTAAACCCTAGTTGGGGTCGCTTTTGTTAATGAAACTCATTTAGTTGTTTCTGTCGTGAACGCCTCATTTTATAATTAGTTTTGGCTGATGTTAGGTAAGTGGATGGCATTCCTGGATCCAACCCTCCCAAAGTATCTGGTCTGGGACCGGCAGTGAGTTGGCTAGTTTATACACACACACCCCACTGCGGTCCCAAGGCCAGATACATTGGGATAAGGAGCTGTGTAACCTTGTAGAGGTGCAGTGGCTTAAACCTACCATAAGACTGCTTGGGGGTTATGTTGGAACCTCTGTGACCTTTTAGGAAGCAATAGGCTTATGGATGGTACAAATTAACAGCTCTGGAGGGGGCTCACGACAGGCCTAGCAAGCCGGTGAGCTGCTATAAATTGCTCATGAACCGGCACGACTTACTTCAGGACAGACCCATTGATCAAAGGATGCCCGGGCACATCCTGACTCGGAATGTTATTGGACATGGACAGGGAAATAAATCTTTGAGATTAGGAACAATTAATCTAAGTACTTTGAGAGGTAAGGAGGAGGAGGTAATCATGATGATGGAGGAAAGAAAAATAGACATTTTGGGGGCTGTGTGAAACCCGTTTGTTTACCAGGAGAAGGAAACAAAATTATTGCATAACAATTACCAATTATTTTACAAAGGTGGAAGAACCGCACGACACGGAGTAGGTTTTATTGTGAGTGAAGAGCTAGCTGGAAAAATTAGTCATCTAGAATTCAAATGTGATAGGATTATTAGCATTTCCTTAAAGTTAGGAACATTTCAAGCCAGCATAATTCAGGTGTATGCACCACAGGGCGGGCGCCCTCAAGAAGAAAAGGAAGAATTCTACAGACATCTACAAGAAGTAAAGATTCTGTCCCATATGTAGAGAATACATTAATAATTGGAGATATGAATGGACATATTGGGCAAGACAGGACAGGCATAGAGAGCATATTAGGACCATTTAGCATTGGAGACAGAAATAGAGAAGGAGAAAACATAATTGATTTTTGCATACTAAACCAGATGTCCATTATGAACTCTTTCTATAATCATAGAGACAGCCACAAGTGGACGTGGTACCGATGGAACTCGGCTTTAGGAGCATATACTGAAAAATCAATGATTGATATGGCAATAACAAATAACAAAAATATGGTCAGAGATGTAAAAAGCATCCCCTCTGTGTCATTCGATTCAGATCACAGGCTTCTCTTAATTAAATTAAAGATGACAAAACCCAAACCAATTAAAAGCCAAGTGAGAGAAAGATTTATTTTAGAGAATATGAGAGAAGAGTGCTTAGTTAGATATCAAAACGAAATAAGTAGAGCTAAACAAATGCAACAGGATAGCAATGACCCAAATGAAAAATGGAGACACTTTAGAATGGCTGTAGTGGGTGCTGCTAATAATACAGTGCAAAAGAAAAGAGTTCGAGGTAGGAGGAAAAAACAAACTGCTTGGTGGACCCCCACACTAAAGGCCGCTGTTGCAAACAAAATGAAACTCTTCAGAAAATGGATGAAAACTTTGAATTTGGAAGATCACAATAACTATAAAGAAGCGTCGAGAGAACGGAAAGAATAAAAGCTCAAACAAAAAGAGAAACACGGGAAAGAATAGGAGAAGATCTGGGAAATGATCTCCAAGGTACCAGAAAACTCATATATAGCACTGCCAAAAACTATAGAAAGGGAAGCCAACCACCCTCTTATGTAATCAAAGACCCTATGGATGGGACAATTTTAACCGAACCCCGAGAAATTGAATTAGGATGGAAACATCACTTTGAAACAATGACCTTGAAGAGCATGTAGAATTTGATGTGGTTGGGGATGCAGAACCTGACATAAAAACACTGGAGTTAAAAAATGCTCTCAAGAGGATGAGAAATGGTAAGGCCCCTGGAGTGGATACAATACCTGCATAGCTCCTTAAAAACATGGGGAGGATGGAGTCATCTGGCTACTAGAGCCTCAATCGGACCATACTCTGGAATGGGCAAATGCCACCTGAAGACTGGAGAAATCGATCTAATATGCCCAATCTATAAGAAAGGTGACAAGACAAATTGCAGCAATTATAGAGGAATATCCCTAATGTCACATGCTTTTAAAGTATATGAAAGAATACTTGAAACTAGATTGAGAGGATATGTTGAACCAAAGCTGGGTGAATGGCAAAACGGTTTTCGACCAGGAAGAGGGACAACTGATATGATTTTCTCCCTCAAGATGATATTTGAGAAGAGCTGGGAATGGGACAGGGATAGATATATTGCTTTTATAGATCTAGAAAAGGCTTTTGATAGAGTACCAAGAATGAAAATATGGGATGCCCTAAAAGAACCCTTACTATGGAATCCCTGAGAAACTTATAAGTGCAATTTATAAACACATATCAAAAACATCAGATCCAGAGTAAAAACAAATCAAGAGAATGAAGACTGGTTTGAAATAAAATCAGGAGTAAGACAGGGCAGCGTCCTTTCGCCACTTCTTTTTATATTGTTCTTAGATAAATGTATGAGGGAACTAGGTGAGGATGAAGCTGCAGATATGAACCATCAACCTTATGTATGCAGATGACCATGCAATGATAGCCCTCAGCGCAGAATCTCTCCAAGAAAACGTCAACAACTGGAACGCGATCTTAACCGCTAATGGAATGCGGATCAACAAGAATAAGACAGAGATCATGCACTTATCACGAACACCAAGTAACGTAGATGTAGAATTAGAAGGTCACAGACATTGAAACAGTGTAGAAATTTCAAATACTTAGGAGTAGAGTTTAGTGACCAAAACGATTCAAAACTGGAAACAACTACCCGAATACAGAAATTCAGTAACAACCTGTATCTCCTCTACCCACTAATGAAAGACAGAAATATACCTCGCAAAGTGAAAACCATAATATACCTCTCTATTTTAAGACCAATATTGACTTATGGCCATGAATCATGGACATTAACATCAAGAACTAGAAGCCAACTTCAGCAGCTGAAATGAAAGCCCTAAGAACTCATAAAAGGTGTAACAAGACTAGATAGGCTACGAAATGAAGACATTAGAAGAGAACTGGGAGTGGAGGGGATACTAGGATTTTGTGGAGAGAGGACAGCTTAGATGGTTTGGACACACCAAAAGAATGGAGGAGGAGCGATATCCTATAAGGTTTTTTGGAATGACACCGGAAGGAAGGAGACCGGTAGGAAGACCAAAAATGAGATGGGCTACAAAACAAATAACATAGAGAGAGGAGAGAGAGGAGAGGCTCTAGTTTGCGGGAAGTTGATGAGATGAGGCTCTATGATGATCGCCAAGAATGGAGACTGTTCCTGAAGCAGGACGACTGACAGGCCTGGAGGCCTACCTGGCGTCTGGTGAGAAAGGAAAGGTGAGAAATACACACACACACACACATGCACATACTACACTATATATAATATATATATACATATATATATATATATATATATATATATATATATATATATATATATATATATATAATCCACGGAAGTACTTGTTCCTAGTTCCGGTTTTCACTCGTCCTCTTACGAGGATGTATGATATATATATATATATATATATATATATATATATATATATATATATATATATATATATGTATATGTATGTGTGTGCGTGTGTTTGTCTATAAATATAGGATAGCAGTTTACTTTTGGCTATTTCCCGATTATATTTTGAACTATTTGTTCAAAATATTTGCAATGAAGAATTCAGTTGAAAACCTGGCGAGACCGAATGGAATGATGTGAGGTTACTTAATAGATTCACTTAATTGCGTTGATGTATGAAAAATATATATATAAATCAGTTTCCGAAGTTTACATGTTTCTATCCATGCGTAAAGATGACACGTATATATATGTTGTGTGTGTGTGTCTGCGTGCATGTATGAATGTAATGTACTTGTACATACACATACATTATCTTATATATATATATATATATTATATCATATATATATATATATATATATATAATATATATATATATATATATGGATGTACTGTATATATCTGGAAGAAAAGAGAAGACACTACCAACGCAGAGCCCTAGTTTCCCTGGGAGTTAGGGTTGGGGTACTATGGCTGTGGTGCAATACTCAGGCTTATAATTTCGGGGACGGAATACGCTTGCAAGTCCAGGCATCTATAATTGGGCTTCAGTTTCTGCTGGGGTCATGAAAAGGGGATAGGCCGGCAGCATCACCCGTTAAAAGGCTTATTAAATAAGTTAGAGGTCTGTACCATAATATAATGATAATTGTGCAAATAAAGATACCTTTGCGTCGAATAAAGCCCTCTGCGTTTTTCCAAATATGCTGAGAGATTCAATTTTCTTCCTTAACATCATTTCATTATTTAAAGTGCTACACACTTGTTGTGCCTCGACTGTATGAGGAAAATGAGATTCTGGGATGAATTATCATATGAAGGATTGAAGAGATGATTTTAACTTAAGAAGATTACTCGAATAAAAGAGACCGGAAAAGTTGAGCTGTATCATTTAGCCTGATAGGCTTCGTTTCATGAGGAATAATATATTTAGGAGATGGGGTAAGTGTGTGTATATATATATATATATATATATATATATATATATATATATATATATATATATAATATATATATTATATACCACACACATATAATTATATATATAATATATATATATAGTAATATATATATATATATATATATATATATATATATATAATATATATATGTAATATATGTGTGTGGTGGTGGAATAAGCTGTAGACGGGTTAGCACTGGTGTAAGGATGGATCTTATTGCTCGGAGATATTTTGTTTACGTTGTGGACGATGGTTTGGTGAAAAGAACTTACAGCTCGGAAGTGTTAGGAGGAAGGCAGAGAGAAGGACGTCGGGATGAAGTGAAAGAGCTTTTGCCAATAATGGACCTCAATTTTCAGGGCAGCGAGAGAGAGCGTGCAAGCTGGATGCAGTTGGCATCGTGTGCGAGTAGAGGGGTTCAACGTGCTGATGGGTACCCCTCGGTGTATGTGTATGAAGTGGGTATTATCGTGGAAGTTTCTATCTTTGATTCAGCTGTTGAATTATAAGGTCGTGGTAGTTATTATGCTGCCCTTTGATGTTTTGGGATTCACTGCATTTTGAATACACAAACACACACACACACACACACACACACATATATATATATATATATTATATATATATATATATATATATTATATACTATATATATATATATATACATACATACATACATACATACATACATACATACATACATCATATACATACATACATATATGTATTTTTGTATGTATGTATAATTCATATCACCAGTGTTCCTTAAATAAAACCACCAACATTCAGTGATCTTTAAAAAACAAAGCAGGTATAAGGGTTCGGGAAATACAGAGTAATCAAATAATTTCACGTTTGGATTAACAGTTCTGTCATAGTGACGTTTAATTGATAGGAACTTCGGGGTCTTGTCTCGAGCTTCTAAATTTTATTTTTTCTGGTTTTGCCGTTTTCTTTTTCGGCCTGTATTGATTTCTTTTTGTTAAACAATGAATCTTGACCAAAATCATTCTGCATGTTCATGTTTTTATTGGAAGTTTCAGTTTGAGAACTTTCGTGGAAAGTCCATAGAAAAGGTTCGGGAAAATTCAAGTCTTTCTAAACGTAGGAAAAGTCTGGATGATTTTTATTTTTTATGAATCTTAAGAATTAGTCGATAAGTTTTGTAAAAAAAATTATCTTTAATGGTACCTGACGTAGAAAGAAACTGAAAGGAGGTTCTGTGTTTGTTTTTAAAATTCTATCTGTCTATCTATCTATCTATCTATCTATCTACTATCTATCTATCCCTATCTATCTATCTTATCTATATATATATATATATATATTTATATTTAATATACTATATATATATATATATAATTATATAATGAATATTTATCACATCACCGTGATTCATATAAATCATTCGAGCTACAAATGTCCTTTAATAATCATTATTCGCTCTACCTCAGAATTGATATATTTCCATATATGTAAACATATATGGAAATATATCAATTCTGAGGTAGAGCGAATATGATATTAAGGACATTTGTAGCTCGAATGATTTATATGAATCACGGTGATGCGTATAAATATTCATAATAAGGCTGCGTGGGTCAAACGCTCGAATCGGCTACCATGGTGGAGGGGGTTCCATATCGATTCTAATTACAAAATACAACGAGATCGACGTTGATTTGAAATGGTCAGAATCGTATATAAACCTTTAGCCTCTCTTGATAGCCGTTTTGTTAGTGTCACTGTCCGATCCTGATTTCGTTCCCCGTCCTACTGGACGGTGGTTCGATCCCATGGGGGTACGAAATTATTAATCAACTAAAAAAATTCCCCCTCTCGGTACATATATGGAAATATATCAATTCTGAGGTAGAGCGAATATGATATTAAAGGACATTTGTAGCTCGAATGATATATATATATATATATAGATCTATATATATATGTATATATACGCTGTGTTATATATATTTGAAATTAAATGGGAGATTCAGTTTTAGCCCTTTTGTAGATTTAAACCCTTATCTAAGACGCTTTGCTACACCAGCACACATACTTTCCATCCTTTCCCCTGCAGAAATCCTCTTCGGAGGTCACCCTCGATGTGCCACCTGCTGCCATCGTTCAGCAACACCATTTATCTTGACATTGTAAGTCATGGTGTCACGTTATACATATGTGTGTGTGTGTGTGTGTGTGTACCTTTTTGTTGACACTCTTGCTATATGTCAGAGAAAATCATCTTTTCACGAGAATATGCGTAATTTTGGATTTTTTTTTATGTAACAGCCAGTTACAGTAACATTCATATATATATATTATGTGAATGTAAATTACAGTCATCAGTGCTGGTTGGTATGTGAGAGGCCTTTCTTTGTGCTTAGTTATGTAAATATGTATATTATACATACATACTGTACTACAAGCGAGTTATGAGGTCAAATAAAGTAAATTGGTCTTTTTGTATATTATATATATATATATATATATAATCGATATATATATATTTATTTATACATACAGGCAGTCCCTGGTTATCGGCAGCCTTGGCTATCGGTGATCTGGTTATCAGTGCTGATGATAGAGTATTGGCACTAATAGATACCTAATAGAGGCTCCATTAACCTGTTATCTGGGCCAAAATCTGGTTTCACTCATCATTGGAATCCCCGCCAATAACTGGTGACTACCACCTATGATATATATATATATATATATATATATATATTATATATATATTATATATATATATATATATATAATGCATGTGGTTGCTCGGTTACTTTTATGTACAATACCCATCTATTTTATTTGTATTCATGATTGCTAGCCGTCAACTGCACACAGGAAGGGTACAGGCGAACCACAAATCCTAAGTCAAAATTATATCCTGTTTTTTGAAATATTTTTTCTGCTCTTATGCCCCAAAGGGTATAGTTTCAACATTGTTGGCTTCATGATTAGTATATCTAGGGTAAATGACTTTGCATTTAGTGTGAGACTGTTGGAAAATGTTACATACTTGAATATTCATTTATTGAGTCTAGGCAGTCATGCCATTTACAGATTCTGTTAAAAGAAGAGTATTGAATATAGGCTTAGAGCCTCTGCTATGTAGATAGATCGGGCGTTACTTCAAATTGTAATAATCATTGGGCTTCTGTTGTGGCCGGCAGTAGGACTAAATTACAAAAAAAAAAAAAAAAAAAAAAAAGGTTACTGTATCTCCTTTGTTCTTTTAAAACTACTTAAATTATGATTTCTTTTTAGACATCCATAGTAATTTCCTGCTCATTACGCTGTGTTATCAATTTTATTCTATATTGCGAGTCTTACTGCGGCCACATACAGGATTTCTGTCATTGTGATGGATGGAGGAAAGAAGGAAGGGGGGAGGGGGTTTGGTTAAGAGTATAAGGAGGCTGAGGAAGGGTAGGAGGAGAAAGACAAGGAAAAGTTTACAGGTGCATGATAACCGTTTGTTTCATGTATGTCCAGTAAGTAAGTGTGAGGTGGCTTATCTGTCTCTTTTTATATATTTCTTCACACACACACACACAAACATATTAATATGTGATTGTGCGTACACATACTTATATTCAAACTTTACACCTGTACCCTATAAAGAGGCTGAAACGGTGTTACCCTTCCGAATCCTAGCAAGTCTTTTTGGGATGAGGTTGCTAGGCTATGCCCTTTTCTACTTTGCTTGTTATCCGCCAACTGTGACTTGCAGCTCATTATCCAACTTGTTGATTTTGCGACGAAAATCTCACCGGAGTTTTTAGGCAACGGGGCGGGGCCAAGTCGTCCTCGTTTCCTTGTGTGGTCTATCTTGGGGTGAGCACCAGCTCGCCCTTCACCAAAATATCTCTTCAAATTAATCTTGATCTACCTGTTGTTCTTACTTTCCAAGGGTTTGGTCGAAACATAAATAATTTTTTGCAATAAACAAAACAGAACTATGGTATTCATTATGCTAAGAACTATGTACTGTAAGGGTTTAATTCATTCAACAAAAACTACTCTGTGACCATGTTCTGTTCTCTGTGTCTTTTCAGTAAATCCATGTTCACGTTCAGTGTTTCCTAAACCGGGATGAAGATATGTTCAATTTATCACTGTTGATTTATTGATGAATACATATTATGTAACAGGAATTTTTTCATGTTCTACCCAGATCTGAGGATCGTATGACACATGAACCAACTTTTCATATAAGACTGATGCAATAAAGTTAAATCTCTGTCACCATATTGGGAGTTTTCCCATTCAACTGTAACCAAATCATATTGTGAAATGAGTTTTTATATCAGCCGCGTTAATACATATTAGAGTGTTATTCTTTTTTTGATCCCGACAGAAGAATCATTTTAATAAAAATGAGGAGTCGGTTGGTGCACGGATGCTGATAAAGGGGTAGAGTTCCCCTAATGGAACCTGATGCCTCTTTGGCGACTCATAATTATCCTGACGGGGTTGTTACACTTGAAGATTACCCTGCTCCTGTTTGTTTTATGTTTGTTTCCAGGGCCAAGACATTCTTCAGAGCTATTGGAAGGAATTTCAACACATACACAAACACGCACACAAACATACATACATATACATTTATGTATATATATATGTATATATATATATATATATATATATATATATATATATATATATATATATATATATATTCCTTCTCCTGATTTCTTCTAACATCAAAATTCTAACCTAAGAGTCTCCCCGTGAATAGTTTAAATTATAAAAAGGCTTGACGAAACTCATGTTCTACCAAAATTCAAGTTTATTCCCAAACATAACACGAAAAAAATAAATAAATAAAGAAGAGAAGGGCAAAGACTGCCCTTAACTTCTAGCAAATAAGTAAATGGAAAGTCAATCTCTCAGACTGGCAAATACATTCTGACACTAATCATTTAAGTACTCCCAAAAAATACTGTCAAAAGTCTATCATGACCGAAGTCATAGTTATATGTAAAAAATTCCATTATCATGTTTTAGAAAAAAAAATTGCATGAAGACGTAAAAGCATAAATGGGAGAACTCAGCACCCGACACTTTTCAGATATGGTAAGAAACGAAGACAGTACAGAGGGAGAAATATACGCTAATCAAATGTCAAATATAACGAACAGAGTACACCATTCCCTCAGTGTCCAGTCGGGCATTTAAGATGAAAAGATCTCTTGCTCACCTTCCCCGTGGGCTGAATGGTCACCGATTAAAGTTACTGCCAGGAAGACATTATCTGAATAATGATTGATGTATTTATTTCAACAATGATTTACTCAACTAGCGACCATCTTATAAAAGTGGTGGTCATATTAAAATTTTGCGTGGACACCCAGATTTTTCAAAAGATTCGGTTAAAATGAGCATTTGTGCCAAATTTCATGCTTGTATCAAAACTCGAGTATTTTTCTACTTATCTGCTGCACTATTGTTTTACTTAATATATGTGCGGTTATAGTAATACATTGGTGAGTAATACTTTCGAACTAACTAGATGAATAAGATAGAGACAAATTTGAAGAACCAGGTAAAGAGGGAAAGATAAAAAAAAAAGAAAGACGGAGAGAGAGTGGTAGTTGGGTAACATACGAAAATAGAGATTGATTAAGAAAAAGAAGAATAAGAAGAAGAAAAGAAGAAGAGAGAGAGAGAGAGAGAGAGAGAGAGAGAGAGAGAGAGAGAGAGAATGTGCACCATCAGAGACAATGCGCCATAAAGACCCATTAAAGCCCAAACGGGAAAGGTGGGTGAAGGTCAGATGGATTTGTTATCTTTTATTTTTACCACAATGGCTTTTTCTCGCCCCTTTTCTCTCTCACAACTTTCGTTTGTAGTTTATTTGCTTTGTCGTGTGAATACACTGCATTATTTATGATGCGAATGATAATAATTATTTGTTTTTTTCGTTTACGAATTACCACAGTTAGCATCTATAATACTACTACTATTACTAACAATAAGTAGGTAATTATTATTATTCTTTGGTATTTCTGTGAATTTTGTTTTACCTTAAAACTTAAACCCCTTTATGGAAAAATACTTTTGTACCCAAAGTGGTAGGATCTTGAAACTCTCTCTCTCTCTCTCTCTCTCTCTCTCTCTCTCTCTCTCTCTCTCTCTCTCTCTCTCTCTCTCTCTCTCTCTCATAGGTGTGTGCATGCATATGGAGTGATGTGTAGATTACATATTTACTTATTGTTTCATGAGGGTTAGGAGGTATACTTGAGAGCGTCCTTAACCACCTGCGCATTCAGATTTTGTTTTTTGTGCAAGTTGGACTCAAGAGAGGGAATGCTAGACTTATGTGAAGGAAGGCTTGATGTGTTTTAGAGAATGTTAGATGTGTGGGAAAGGAGGTTGGATGTAGTGGAGCCACTAACGTTCAGTTATACCTTCGTAGTTGGGCCTGCACAGTCGGCCTGTGCTGGCAAAACTGAACCTACTACACTGGCCGACTGTGCAGGCATAACTGTTCAGGTATAACTAAGCGTTAGTAGCGGCCTTAAGGAAAGAAGATTACACTTCTAAAGAGAATTTTACTACACTTAAGAGAGAAGTCGGTTCTATGAGTCATGTTAGACTTATTGGAGAGAAAAGAACTTATTAAGAGAAAATGTTAGACTTAATGGAGGCAAGGCCCGACATAGGACGAGAGAATGCCAGTAAATGTTGGAATAACGGGAAAGGAAGGTTATACTTGAAAGATAATTAAATATTAAGGATTGAATGTTAGATTTATTGAAGTGAAGATTATACGAAAAAAGAATATCCTAGTTCTGTGGAGACATGATTAAACTGAAGAGAATGAATGATTGTTTCACTGCAGACTAATGAAGATTATATATATATATATATATATATATATATATATATATATATATATAATATATATATATATAAACTTATGTTTAGTTTGTCTGCTAAGTAAAGGACGTTGAGTCGGGAAATCTTGCAGAAACTCCGTTGTTTATCTTTCCTTCGTGGCTTATACCTTTATTTATGGATTTATCACGTTCTAAACTTTCGTGATTCAGTTTTATATATATATATATATATATATATATATATATATATATATATATATATTATATATATTATGCGTTTTTGTATGCGTGTGCATACATACTTACATTCATATCCTTACATACAAACAGATATGTATGTATTTGATATGTTAATGAGGCGTAACTTTTTGAAAACAGGTAAACGCATTTCAAACCCCACAGGCACACATGCTTTTATATATTTAATAAACATACATATATTTATGTATAAACATGATATACATGTGTGTGTATGTGTGTACATTGCTGAAAACCGGAGGGTTAATTTTTCCCCCAACGAATACAGTTATTAAAACAAAATATGTGTATGTTATCTACTGATGGGTTTCTTTTGCTTTCACATCCTTCTTTATCATGGTGGAATTGAGGCTGCGTAATGTCTCGCCTTTTTATCAGGATGGCATCGCAGATTTTCATCATCCTGACAGAAATCTTTACTGTCTTTTGCAGTCGTCCGTTTTGGGTATTTTTTTCTCCCTTCGGGAACCCTCTCTTTTGTTCTTTTGTTGTTTGAGATTCTGAACTTAAAAAAGAAAACAACAACAACAACAACAACAACAACAACAACAACAACATCGTCATCATCTTGAGACAACCAATAAGTAGTTTATGAGCAGGTGTCACAATAGCTGTGGCCATTTCCCCGGGCTTTGATCTTTTTAACGAGGAATTTGAAACATCTATTAAGCAGTTGAGGATATAAAGGAAGGAGGTTGGGTGATCTATAGAAAGAGGACTAAGAGTCAAGAGGAATGGCATGTAGAAGAATAGTCCTTTCTTGACCTCTTACTGTCGTTAAATGTAGAGAGGGAGGGGAGGGAGATGAGAGAATAAGGGAACAGAAAGAGGAAGGTTTTGTGAGAAAAGGGGAGACAAAAGGAACTGGAGTAAGAGGAGCAGAGAGCGTTAAAGATGAAGAGGGATCCTCCTGCACAGGTGGATAGAATGTCAGAGTTGGTGAAGGGCTTAATAATATTGACCCTCGCGTGGGCGTTGGCAGGTCGAAAGAAGGAATCGTGTGGGAGGATTCCCTAACACACCTATTGTTCTCTTTGAAAGGCCTCTTTCGGAATGAGGAATCCTCTGCTTGTCCAAGTTTCTTATTCTCCACCTCCCCGCCACCCGCCTCCATCCACTTCACCCATTCTTGTAGCTCTCTCTCTCTCTCTCTCTCTCTCTCTCTCTCTCTCTCTCTCTCTCTCTCAACCTCCTGGTTCTAAGAAAAATTTTGGGTACTTGGCATCACGCCTGTTTCAACTCTGGTCGCTACCCACCGCAGTCAACTAATTACCTATTAGTATTTTGGAAAGAGATTGCCAGTCTCATTCCCATTTCCTTTTATTATCGACCCACCGCAGTCGACTTATTACCAAGTATTTGTGTTGAGGCGGACAGACCTAAGCCTTCTCCACTCTAGCTACGAACCACCACCAGTCTGCTGACTACCAGGTACAGAAGTCATTGCTTTGATGAAGAAGAACTCTCAAAAATAACCTTCATTTGCGATGTTAATCTTAACTGCAATAAGCAAATGGTTTACAATAGAATTATATTCGACGTGACTTAATGTCTAGAAGCTAATTCAGTTTGCAATGGAAATCACCAAACGTTTTGTAATGGTCCTTTTTACTTTTTCTTTTTGTCATTTTTAGAGAATATTGTTGAAATAGTTTTCAGGGTGAGCACAGTGTTTTTTTTAACCACTGAATTTTTAACACTATATTCTCTCTCTCTCTCTCTCTCTCTCTCTCTCTCTCTCTCTCTCTCTCTCTCTCTCAAAACAAATTGTAAATTGAACCGAATGGATAATATTTGGGTTTCCTCGCTCTCCAAATAGAAAATTCGGGTATGCTAATATGGACATCTGTGGATGTTTCAAAGTGCAGCCTAGTATAGTTTTTAGTGTAATTTCATTTTCACTTCTTTTTACGGGTGAATAACGCTTTTTTATGAAATATTTTCCAGTTTATGAATATATTCGAGAGCTGCTCAAATCTCTCTCTCTCTCTCTCTCTCTCTCTCTCTCTCTCTCTCTCTCTCTCTCTCTCTCTCTCTCAGAGCACACGATGTCTCCTCGAATGGTCTAATAAGTCTTTGATACATCCTAATCCTTGTAACTAACTGAAACTCCATCTCCCTATCTTCAGTGGTTTCATTGTCGTTAGCAACGAAACATCAGATGTCTCCAACTCAGTATTACTGTTGTAATCCAATAGTTGATACCCCATCCAGAATTACAGTATTATTAAAAGATATACCTATGTATGTTTGTTTTATCAGAATTACAAGGCGGTGAGTATGTATGATTTTAAAGTTCACACGGCTGGTTTCCTACTCTTGATGGTCGGCGGTATTACATTAACAGAAATTATTTTTAAATTTCTCTTTCTCGTCAGTGAATACCGAAACAAGATTTTGGGATCCTTAGCCACCAGGAAATATTATCAACCGTCGAATAATGTATATTATCACTAACATTTCATCCAAATTCTTGAGTAATCCTTTGAGATTTCTTGTGTCGAGACACACACAGCAAATAAAGTATATTGTCAAAGTAATAAGGATGATTATTGGATTTGAAATATACACCTGGCCCGGTGTATATATATATATCTATATATATATATATATATATATATATATATATATATATATATATATAATATATATATATATATATAAGTACCAGAACCGAAAGAATCATTAGTTGTAAAAATGTCCTGAAGTAGTAAATGATAACGCACAACATATACCATAAGTTGAATAATATATAAACGGTGCATGAACTTATGAACTTGAGTCAGTTACAAATAGGTTTTTAAATAACCCCGATGGTTAAAATTATATTATTTATTCAGGAGTCTAAATTGGCTCAGTTTCATTTTGCCAGGAAAGTTGAAGGAAAGCGCTTTCAGAGTAAATGGTTTGTCATTTATCAACCTCCGGGCATGACAAAGTGACAATGCGATCAAGTTCTGTACGGGTTTTCGTATGTGTAGTACTTGTAGAATTTTGTTAGTAGTCATTAAAATATCAGGTGTCATCGATCGCTGAATGCTAACCTCTTACAGGTTAAGTACGTGGCCACAAACACACGCACACACATCTATGCGTGTGTGAGTTTGCATATGAGGTAGAGTTTAATTATGAATGCTTTTATCCGGTAATGGTAGTATTTTGTCATTGACTGCCGAGCCACAATGCGTCTAAAATATTATATTTATAATAATATATAATTGTGATTCTACAGGTAAAGTATGAAATTAACAGAAACTTTTGTTTTTTTTCCCTGGGTCTCTAGGGGCACGTCTTTGTTAAAGGAGACTCTTTAAGTGTCGAATGAATATATATATATATATATTATATATATATATATATATATATATATATATATATATATATATATATATATATATATATATATATATATATATATAGATATATATATATATATATATATATATATATATATATATATATATATATATATTATATTATATATATATATATATATATATGTATATATATAAACGTCTATAAATAAAGGTATAAGCCACGAAGGAAAGCAAAACACTGAAGTAGCTGCAAGATCTTCCAACTGACACATGAGAAACTAAGAGGAGAAGGAAGGGTCGTATAAGTGACAGATAGGGATTACAAGGATATTAGTACCTAGAATCCAACACACCTGGAGAATTAGTAACCTTCCCAAGCAATTTAAGAGGTTTAGAAAAAGATTAAGTCCAACTGCTCAGACACAGGGACAAGACAATTAAATTAAATTTATACCATGTTAATGCTTGTTTGGGAAGGTTACTAATTCTCCAGGTGTGTTGGATTCTAGGTACTAATCTCCTTGTAATCCCTATCTGTCACTTATACGACCCTTCCTTGTCATCTCAGTTTCTCATGTATGTCAGTCTGTCTGCTAAGTAAAGGACATTGAGTCGAAAGATCTTGCAGCTACTCCAGTGTTTCACTTTCCTTCGTGGCTTATACCTTTATTTATGCATTTATCACGTTCCAAACTTTCGTGATTCAGTTATACACATACGTATATATATATATATATATATATATATATAATATATATTAATTGTAAAAATTGGGGTTATGTACGTATGTATGTATATATATATATATATATATATATATATGTATATATATATATAATGTTATATATTATACACGAGTATGTATTTGTGTATTTTTAATGAAGTCCAGTCTTGGATTTTTTATCTCTTTCTTCTAGCTCCACGTTTCACGAACTGATAATGCACACTTGGAGTCATTACCAGGTTTAAATGTGGCTCGCCAAACATTTCTGGTGTATTTATTATTATTATTATTATTATTATTATTATTATTATTATTATTATTATTATTATTATTATTATTATTATTATTATTCAGATTGAGCGATCAGTCTTGCAGAAAAGACTGGAGGTAAGTCAACATCCCTAGCAAGCATTCTTTGTTTGTATGTGTGTGTACATGTGTGTGAGAGAGAGAGAGAGAGATGAAGAGAGAGAGGAGAGAGAGAGAGAGAGGAGAGAGAGAGAGAGAGGCTGTCGTGAGTTATCTTGTCCCATTGAATCGGAAAATGCAGCTCAAGTCAGCTTAACTGATATCTCCAGTTCACTTTCATTGATTTTCCAAGTAAATTTACTTTCCCATTTCGATCGTCATATGTGAATTGAAACCGCATTTTTACACGTGTATTATGTTATAAGTTGATAAATTTCCTCCAATTTCACTTTATTCCATGGATTGTTTCATTCAATCCATTTCTCTTTTAGTCCCACTGTGGTCATTTTAAACTTACCTGCTTTTTTTTTCTTAGAACGGGCCAAATGCTGTATATAAAATTAAAGTAGAAAAAAGCAGATGAGGTTTGACATGCTTTTAGTATGTAAGTACACAATATTTTATTTCGTACCTTACGCTTGTTAATATCTGAAGGCCTCATTTATTTAGGAAATGAATTAAAGTGGCTGTCGTGAATCATATAATTTTTAATCAAGATCTGTTAATTGTCCTTTATAATTCAGCTATGCAAAGTAAGTCGCCTGATGGTGGCGGAGTTTTTTTTTTTTTTTTTTTTTTTTTTTTTTTTTTTTTAGCGTCGACAAGTTTGCATTTCTTTATCCGCCTCTTCTTCTTCGCACGACCCCTTCATCTCATATTCCTATTTAAGAAAAGCCTCTCTCTCTCTCTCTCCTCTCTTCTCTCTCTCTCTCTCTCTCTCTCTCTCTCCTTTTTTTTATGTTCCATCTCTAGCCACCCCTTCCCTCGCAGGTCCTATGACACGGTCAATGAAGAAGACTCTCCGTAATGAGGTCTTGTGTTTTAGTTTCGCTATATTTATTGCTTAGGTTCTTCAGACGCCTCAGGACTATTTCTGGATGTTCAGAGGTCCGCGTCTTGATATGTATGATGATGATGTAGAATAACAATTCAGTGAAAAAATAAGAAACCCTGCCTTGTGTTAAGGAATTCCTGCGAAATTTCTGCCAAAATACCAACTGCTGTTTTCTATCTAAATTTGGACAATGTGGACACATGTCCTGCTCATCAGATTACCTCCCGTTACTTTCATATTGCCCAATTCCGCAATTAAAATGCTTTAGGCAGGAAATCTGCAGAAGATTAAGCAAATGAAGCGTTAGAGAAAAGGCAACTAAAATTTTACTATTGGATTGTCATTAAAGTTAAACTGCTTAATGCAATGTAGATATTACGTCATCTAAGTTGGCCTAATTCAAACTAGCCTGTTCGAAGCGAGTCAAAGTTTGTGATTGCCATTAGTCTGACGTATCCCTTTGCTGATAAAATTTGGAGCGTCCTTCCCCTGTTGTTAACTGATGTTAGATTTGCTGAAGTTAAATCTATTATGATGGATTTCCACTTGTATTTTTCCATATTTCACTTGGCATTTTTTAAAAATTTCATTTTAATTATGCGTTTCAGTTTGTAGACGATTGGTCAACAATTATTGGATTACTATTTTACCATTTTTTGGACCTTGTTTCATATAAATGCGTAGACGTGTTAAATAATAATGATAATAACGTCAGCACGAGAAGCGTTGGGTTTCTGACTTCAGTCTTGCTGCAACGGAAGGGTTGGTACAAAAGGATTAAGTTAATGCCTAGAGAATACCAAAATTTATGCACACTTAGAATCTCATATTTTGTTCACATTATATATAAAGTGTTGGAGCATTTTAGCAGAAAAGCAACTTCCTTGTTATATAAAGATGCGCACGTGTACTGGGATTACTACGCCTATTACTACTACTACTACTACTACTACTACTACTACTACTATAATAATAATAATATAAGATATATAGAAATATATAATAATATTTAGGAAGCAGACCCTCTCTCAAGCATATTTTATTGAAAGTAATGGCTACTTCAGCAGCGTTATTATTATTATTATTGTTGTTGTTGTTTATTATTTTTAGTAGCAGTATTATTACTGTTTGGGGAAATAAAATCCTAAATGAGTGTTCCTATCATACTTCAATATTGCAATGTATTGCCTTTTCTAATACACCGTTAGTACTCTTGTATTACTAGTATTATTAATATCCGCTAATTTCAACTGACAGTTTTCATACCTTGCCTCATAATTTAAAGCGATAGAATTAGAGATTTGTATATGCAATATTTATCAGTCATAAATGTACAGTATTGAGAGAAATCCCTCTACAAACTCCAGTATTCAATATTTTAATCAGTGTATTTATGAAATTTTACCAATTATGATTTTTTCCCTGAATGCTGTTTAAGCCGTTTTCAGTATTAAAGAACATTATTATTATGATTTAGTTATATCTTTTCCATGTTAAATGTATTCATAAGTAGCCCTCTTTCCACCATTCCATGTGTAAATGACCCTTGTGGTTGTGACGCCAGATAAAATGTTCTAATGCTTGTCAGTTCAAATCTCTCTCTCTCTCTCTCCTCTCTCTCTCTCTCTCTCTGTTGACGTCCTAGGCCTCATTGTGAACCATTTCGGCTCTCACAGTACATCCATGGCTTGTTGAAAGTTTCACTTACGCATGATTCTGTATGATAATATTATAATTATTTGTCCTATTTCTTGTTTATCCTTTCAGTATTCATAAACCAAAGGCTCCCAAGGCAAAATGCTGGGAGTTTAACGATATTCCTTTCAGTGGCATAACCGAAGCCTCTGCTTTTGCCATGAGCATTCAACAACAGTGCGGCAAGTTATTGATCTTTTAAATGCGTCGGGCCCATTAAGCACCGTTTAATTCACACAAAACGTCGCTGTTATCACAGTGAAATGCAAACACACTCCTAGTTATGATGGTTGGTGTTTTGCCTCAGTATTTACATTACATTTAATCGGACTGAATAAGGATTTGTAAATGGTGAAATGCACTCATATCCATCTGTATATTCGTTGAAGAGTGCCTGTTTCTACTCATTACCTCCTATGACTAATTATTCTCCGTAGGAGGAGTTCCATCAGTGTACCTCATGCGGTGCACTGTAGGCATTACTTAAGGTTCCTTCAGCATCCCTTCGCCCCCCAGCTGCAACCTCTGTCATTCCTTTTACTATACCTCTGTACTTATTCCTTTTACTATACCTCCGTACTTATTCGTAACAAAATTGTTTTGTGGTGAAACTGCGAGGTTCTCCTGCTGTTGCACCTTTAAAGCCTCAATATCCCTTTCAGCGCTGAATGACCTCATAGATTTCAGTACTTTGCTTTTGGCTTAAAGTTTATGTTCCATCCCATTTCTTACAAATTATTCTTTCACCAATGTCTGTTTTGCTTCTCTGTTAAACTCAAGATATTTCAGATGTTACTATGAATCCCCATGCAATTTTTCGAGGGAAAAGTAGGGTTGATTAGACGCAAATTAAGTTTTTTTTTACTGTGTCGATCTCTGACTACCTTCTAGATCATTTTATACTTAAATCAGAAATTAGTACAATCAGATATCCTTTGTTATATGTGAAACAAGTTTCTAGGTGTGCAGGATGTTTACTGGCAAATTTATTTCCTTATGCATTGTTGCAGTAATGTATCTGCTATGCGCTTGTATTCGTATATTGGATATATCTAAAGCACTGCTTTAAAAAATGATTGTTTTGTGTTTTACCTTTAATTTTCGGAAATCCTGTTTGGTTGGCCCTGATACTGGCCCATACTATTTGATACCGATTATAAGGGGTAGATTCTGTATAAGGGGTATATTCTGGAACCAACAACATATTAATTATATAAGATGAACTGAAACGATTACACTAGCTTGGGCTGCCTGCCAGGTACCAAAGAAAGAAGAAGAGCTGTTGTTGACAAGGTGAGTATAATTACTTTATAGCTGGAATAGCAACGGAAACTTGCCAAAAAAAGGAGAGAAGACAAAATCTAACGTTAATCAAGAAATGGGACGAAAAGCTTAGTAAGCCAGAGAGAAGGGGACAGAACATTGCCTAGGAAAATAAATAGAAGCATCTAAAGCTGAAGAGATAAAAATGAAGTATTAATGAGGCCTGTTAAAGCCCGCATTTTAGGGAGAGACCCTATTTAGCTCTGCAGGATGTTTCCAGGTCAGACTCTCAGTGGTTACCAAATCATAATCCTCTCAGTGGCTGTCTGAAAGGTGTTGAACTCCCAGCTACTATCAGCGTGCAGTGAAAGGTCAAATGTCAGATGGATTGTCGAGAGGAGGCAAAATGAGAGGCATTGATATA
The DNA here is from genome assembly GCF_015104395.2 of Macrobrachium nipponense. NCBI lineage: Eukaryota > Metazoa > Arthropoda > Malacostraca > Decapoda > Palaemonidae > Macrobrachium > Macrobrachium nipponense. The sequence goes on along the minus strand of NC_087202.1, from coordinate 76,788,858 downwards.
ACAAGATGTGTTAGAAGAGGAAGAAGGATGGGAAGTGCAATTTTAAGATTAGTTTTAGCTTTACTCTGGAGCGCCTGTGCGCCGCCACCTCAGTTACTGTTTGGTCGAGTTTATATCTACTGCTGTGTATGTATATTTGTATATGTCGATCCATCTGTGAATATTTGTACTCTTATTTTTTGTAATTATCTTCTTTTTATCCTGCTGCAGCTTGCTTTACAAGATCATGGCTTTTTCTGGCTTATCAAGCAAATGTTCGTACATTGTTGGAACTTGAAGGTTGGGTTGGGTAAGACGAAATTTGCTGTATATTTCTTGGATAGTGCCGAGGCTTCTACTTTAAGCAGAATTTTCCATGCTTTCGTTAGTGCCATTGTTTGTTTTTCGTTTTTTATTTTTTTTATACCGGGTGATGTAAAGTCATAGGAATACGAACGAAGTCATTATACATATTTCTCATTCAAGGATCCTTCATAGGGATCCTACGTATCACGAATTAAATTTCATCCAAAGACAAAATAACTAAAGCTTGGAATAAGCATATTCAAGCAATTATTGGGAAATCGCCTTCGGCTGTTTAGTGAGCGTCGAAGTGAAAATGAAACACTAATTAAAAGCTGCTGATTTCAGAAGGGTAAGATAGGTATCAACAAATGAAACCAGTATCCTAGAATTCGGAGACGTTTCAGAAGTATGTGTCAGACAAGAGCCCCCGGTATTAGGCACTACTTTCTGCCGTAAAGTTCCACGTTGGTCGAGTGCATTTCGCGCTCGGCTACCAATCCGGTGGTCCGAAGTTCGATTCTAGGCTATGCCAACGCGGAACCAGAGGAATTTATTTCTGGTGATAGAAATTCATTTCTCGATACAATGAGGTTCGGATCCCACAATAAGCTGTAGGTCCCGTTTCTAAGTAACCAATTGGTTCCTAGTCACGTAAAAATATCTAATCCTTCGGGCCAGCCCTAGGAGAGCTGTTAATCAGCTCAGTGGTCTGGTAAAACTAAGATATACTTAACTTTTCTGCCCTAACTGTTACATGTGGACAGAAAGCATGACCGACTTTGGTCTATACATACTAATGGAATGTTGGATGCAGACATCCATGGCTTCATTTGCTTAAAAGTCGAAAAATATTGAAACTATTAGTTCATGATCTTTTTTTTTTTCTTTATCTGGCCTGGCAGTTTTTGCTCGCAAGACTAGGCGCGTCGCTGCTGCAAAGTGTGTTGTTTTTTATTAGCAAGTGTAATAATATTCAGTTTGCTAGAAGTTTTATCTTGGGATAAAGTTTATGTAGTGTAGCTGTGGGATCTTCTGATCTCCAAATGTTATAGCAAAGAGAAAATATATTTCTGTTTTCTGTAACGGTTTTATTTTTTATTCCGTTAGATTTATTTATTTGTTTATCACCTTTTCCTATAAATTGTCTCTCTCTGCAGCTGATTTCCCTTAGGAGTCCTCTTGGGTTTATAGTCTGTCGACCTGTCAATAAGAGTTTTCAGTTGAAGATTTAATTGAAAGGAAAAGAAAATAGATGCCACCAAATGAGTGTTTTCATCCACGTTCATTAAAACCATTCATGGGTCCTTCAGATATCTTACTTAAGCGCACTCACACCACGAGTTAAAGCGTAACCTCATGCTTAACCATTCTTCACATTGCTTTTAGAAAAACCGTTGATATGTTGTGGAATGGAAATAGGTTTTAATAATACAAATTACAATGTAGTAGTATAAGACTGGATTGCCAGAAGAAGCGAGATTTTAAAATGTTTATTAGAGGAGGTCATTGTCTGAGGACTTCATACTCGGCAGAAAAATTGAAATTGAGAAATGTTGAATAACGATGGGAATTTGATATATAAGGAAGTATTCTTGAAGATACGGCATAATAAAGGTGGGAGGGAACAGGTTGTTGGAAAGTGTGTACGATTTGAATTTTGGGATGAAGGACCTAGAAAGCATTTGAGTTGATGCATTACAGTGTGAATATGAAAAAGAATTGATACGTAGAAAGCATGGTTATTATTAATGTTATTATTTTAGATATATATTTTCTATTCCCTCATATTTATGTCTTTATTTACTACCTTCTCCTATTGAGCGTCTCTCTCTGCAAGCTGATTTATCTTCGGATTCCTCTTTGGTTTAATGTGTTGATCCAACAGTACAACACGTTTGCCAGTATTTTAATGTCAGATAGTTGGGAATAGTATCAAGCATTTCCAAGATTTTATGCCATGAGGTAGGAAGATGTAACTTCAGGCACTGTTAATCCAATGTAAGCGTTGACAAATTATTGATTTTCGTCGCTTAAAACTCCACGAGGAATATGGTTCGCGTGCTTGCAGCTTTGCATGACAGTGGCAGGGCGTGCCCGTTACTCACTTTATCATTTGCACACTTTTCCCTTAAAGTGAACCGTTACGGGGAAGATTTAATCTGGTAGAATGTTCATATGCTCCGGTCTAATAAACTTTAAATATATTATGGACAGGGTTGGTTTTCATAATTTTTTTGCCAATGCTGAAAGTCGACGCTCATCATACACCAGCATACATTCTTCTCACTTACTCGTCGTTCCTGATCAAAACTAAAGTTACTTAAACTTAAAGTGATTGAATGTTCATATGTATGCTAATCACTTCTGATGTTATGGTTACTTTTATTTATACTATTTTTTTTCTGCAAATATACATTCAGTCACCAACACACACCCATTTTCCGGTAACGATTGGTTGCTTGCATTGGACTGTTTTGGATTAGTTTTGAACGCACACAAGATTTGTTAAACTTAACTTTATGGTATTATTACTTTCGAAAGTTTACCTTGTTGAGGGTTGGTTCTAAATAAGGAAATAAAGGGCTGCCTTGTGCAGTCTTTATCTGTTGTTTAACATTTTGCCACAAGAACTATTGTGGATATATGACAGAATAATCATGCAGGCACGTATTTCAGTGGGATGTGTTGTAGAATTTTCATGGGATAACCTTCTTCAGTTCTCAGTATTTCCCATCCGTATGGTATTACATCCCAGCTGTTTGATGTAAGTTTCAGTTTGTTGTTGTTGTTTTTTTTTTTTTTTTTTTTTTTTTTTTTTTTTTTTTTTTTTTTTTGGGTGGGGTGTGACCCCATGCTTAGAATATCGAAATATTACATAGAAATTAATTTGTCTACGAATAACAAAACATTTGAACAGTGCATGTGTCGACCATTTTTTATTCAAAAGCATTGTAATGTGTTAACATTTATCGTTATGCCAAGTAATTAAATGATTTTGACCTTCACATGATAACCTTGTCTAGATTTTGCATTTTCTTGATTTTGTTTTTGCATTAAACCATTATTTTTTCATGTTTATTCTTTACATTATCCTTCCCCCCCGCCCCCAGCAGTCTCTCTCTCTCTCTCTCTCTCTCTCTCTTGTTGTTCACTTTGTTTCACCAAAACAGCTGGAACTTTATTCATTACAGAACTCGGTCACATCTCCAGTCACCCGAACTTGTGTAAGCTTGTCCTCGTGTATGGACACGACTTCGTAATGAATTTCATGATTATTGTCTAAACCATATAACTGTATGCTTTCATGGATTTCCCCCGAGTATTCAGTTACTGTGGAAATGAGAAGTTTTGTTCGTGCGGGAAGCAGGTATCGTGTAACTTATCAGTTGAGCAAGCTAAGTACCGCGCTTGTATATAACTATAGTAGATTCACATCACCGGTACATCTGATGTCTAGGCCAGTCCCTTACGACGCTCCTGATTGGCTATTTATAAGCCAATCACAGGGCTGGAAACTTTCAGTCTCTCTCTCTCAAGAGTTCACATAGGCAGGATGTATGATCCACCTCTCCTGGGGGATACGTCTTTCAAAAGCATCCCTCAGGAGAGTTGGAACATACAACTCTCGAGAGAGACTGAGAGTTTCCAGCCCCGTGATTAGCATATCAATAGCCAATCAGGAGCGTCGTAAGGGACTGGCGTAGACATCAAATGCACGGCTGATGTGAATCTACTATAGTTCATATTCCATATTTGATCTGGTCAGTGTGAGTTGTAGAGTTATAGTTCGATCAGCTCGTCTCTTATTCAGTTTTAGGAATATGTATTTGGTTTCTTTGAGTTCAGAATGTCCCAAATAATGATTACTTGGATTTTCGTGTTCATTGGTGTTTCGTCATTTCTTGTCACACCAGCGAAGATGGCGCAGATTATGTCTTTTTTTCTATTTAATAATGGGCATATTCAAAGAAAACTCATAATCAATGAGTCAATAAAATGGGAAAGGAAATTCATAGTAGCATGCCTGTTTGATTTTAAAAAAATATATACAGCTATGTATATTTTAAATAACAAAATCAAACAGGCATACTACTGTGAATTTCCTTTCCCAATGGGTATATTAACATGAGTTCACAAGATTGGACGGACAATCTTGAAACTTACCAGATAATTTCCCAATACCCCTCTAGAGAATGAGTAACTTTTGCGATAAATCTTCCCATTGAGATAATCTCACTTATTATAAAAGATAGGGCTTTTAGGCAGTTTAAAGAGTTTAGCCCTCTTGAAAGATAAATTCGTGCATTCTTGGGGGTTATTATTAGATTTATAGTCCCTGGGGTATCGCGAGTTGCCTTGTCATTGTATGGTAGTGGGAATGTGGGCTACCCCGGTATGTTTATTGTTTTTTTTTTTTTTTTTTTTTTTTTTTTTTTTTTTTTTTTTCCTTTTTTTTTTTGCGCTACTCTGTGCAATGATTATTCCTTTTAGAGCGCCTCAGTCCCGTGATCGGTATGGTCTTGATCTGCCGCCTTGTGGCCGCGAGTTCGATTCTCGGGCATTCCATTGAGGGGCTAGAGATGTGTATTTCTGGTGATAGAAGTTCACTCTCGACGTGGTTCGGAAGTCACGTAAAGCCGTTGTTCCCGTTGCTGAATAACCACTGGTTCCATGCAACGTAAAAACACCATACCAACAAACAAACAATAAATAGGGAGGGTTGGAGTCAAGAAGGGCATTCGTACCTAAAATATCTGCCAGAACTAATGACTGCCGTACGCTGAGTGGTTATATAAGCACTTTTTAAAGGTTAATTAAAAACAGCGATCCCGACCAGAGATTAAGCTGAGGAGAAGACTGCTACGATTTAATTTAACAACTCCTGATTCCTGGTTGGCCTTGGCGGGAGATATTCTTTCAACTGAATTCCTTGGTAAATATTGCTATACTAGTAGTAGTATTTGGGATGGAAGTATAAGTACAGTATAATTATCGTTAGGAGTATTTGCTGTCGCAGGTGTCATATTAAAATTCTTAAAAAGAAACCCACAACGAATATAACTTGATTACTTGTAAGTATTTACATTTATATTAATACTATGTAAATGCAAGTAAACAAGTTATACTCCGTAATCTTGTGGGTTTCTTTCTAACAAATTTTATATTACACATGTGACAGCAAATACTAATAATGATAATTACAATGTACTTACAAGTAAACAGGTTATACACAGTAATCTTGTGTGATTCTTTTTCCATCTTCAGAGGAAAACTGAAAGAAGTTTTTGTTTGATTAAAATTGTTAGTAGTAGTCGTAGTATTTGGTCATCGTTGTAATTTTACTTTGTTTTCTGTCATTTATGTATTATTGTGATTTTTATTAGTTGATGCTGTTTGTCCTGTTCATTTTCTCTTTACTCTTGGATAGACATTTCATTGAGGTGCGTTTGTCTGCTCAGCTTTCTTGGGCAGATTTGCGGATGGCAGAACCGCAGCCTTCCCTGTTCCCCTCCGCGGCGGCTGTAGCTATCCCTAAATTATGCAAATTTATACATGGAGGGAAGCGATCCAAACGCTTTGGAGCTGTAGGAGGATGCATTTGGAGGAAGATTGATCGCTGACATGATAGAAGATATTGGGAGGATAACAGAGGCTACGGCGCGGAGCTTGGATGCATTATCAGATGACGAGTCTCGTGACCGAGTGGTTTTATGACGAGAAATTTATGGTTGTATCCGGTTGGTTTAAAGGAGGATTGTAGGTTAGATTCTTTCCGGGACGTCTTGTAAGTTTCCAGCGTTGTGCCCGGTTGTTTACTGCTCCCCCCCTTTTTTTCTATTTTTTCAATGAAGTTTTGGTGATCGGTCAGTCTTTTGACCGGAAGTTTCTGTGACTGCGCGGTTGTTCACCAAACATTTCCGGCGACATATTGGCTTTACGAGAAGTTATTTGATTGTAAGTTTGTTAGGCTTATCGTCCTTTTTGGTTTGGATTGTATAGTGAATTATCGGCTTTTCGCCCCTACGGTACTTTGCTTGATTTACATAACAGGAAAGTCCTTGTTGGACGAGTCGGTTACATGCTCGACTACCGATCTCAAGGTCCGGGTTCGATTCCCCGCTCTGCCAACAAGGAATCAGAGGAATTTACCTCTGGTGATAGAAATTCGGATTCCACAATAAGCTGTAGGTCCCGATGCTAAGTAACCAATTGGGTTCCTAGCCACGTAATAATATCTAATCCTTCGGGCCAGCCCTAAGAGTGCTGTTGATGGCCGTATTAGTTTATGTCAAATTTTGTTTAAAGATTTATGATTCAAACGGATTTTTAATGTTGATTACATAGGTGACCATGGTAGCTGTAACGCCAGTCTGTAAACAGTCATGTAAACAGGATTCCTTTTTGTTCCCAGTAACGATGTCACGGTAGTCGTGTAAAAATGACTTTTTTTTTTTTTTCTATGGCCATGGTCGTTGTAACGCCAGTTGGTGAAATCAGATCGTGTACATAACTATTTTTTTTTCAACGATGACCTTGTAATATATGTCCTCAGAGTCTTAGTTAGCCGCGAAGGAAGCTGCAAAGTTATTCTTTTTACTGCAGAATTGTCTTTCACCTTGATGGTCATGTCTGTAGTGAGGTGTCAGTCTTATGCCGATGGTAACCGTGACGCCAATTTAAAAAAAAAATCATCCAAACAGATTTTGTTTTTAATTAAGACATATTTTTGACTTGCCTAATGATAATGGCGAATGTAAACAGTTTATCATTCTAGATTCAGTTTATGTCAGGTCGTTATTTCCCAGCCTTTGTTTTCACCGATAAATTGTATTAAACTTTTTTTTTTCTTCAAAATTTATGCCGGAGATGTTCCTGTTCCACCTGACCAATATTCATAAATTGGAAGACTTGAAAGGGCTCGTGCGTATTTTAAAATGTTTCCAAAATGAAATTACAGGCTGTACGGTTCCACGTGACAGTATCATTTCAAGGGAAAAACTGTTTTCGTTTTTCCTTCATTCTCAGGGTTTTTAACTTCAGATTATGTTATAAACCAGTATATAGCTGTTACAGAAACTAAAATAAAAGTATCATAAAAAATAATGATAATAAGAGGATGAAGCAGATGAAGAAGAATGTTGTCATTAAATTATGATGACCAGAGTAATTAGAGTAGAGACTGAAAATAAAAATAAAAACAGTTTAGATAGTAATACCATTCGTCATAATGTTTTTTTTTGCTGGCTCCCTATTATGAAATGTAATGAGTAAAATTTATTGTGGTAATTAGTGGTGTGCAGTGTTTAAAAAAAGTATTACTGAGATTTTATTCGTGTTGTTTCATTCACGAAGATATATATATATATATATATATATTATA
>NC_087202.1:76776192-76778692 GCF_015104395.2 Macrobrachium nipponense | reverse complement strand
TGTATGTTTGGGTGCGTATATGTATGTATATATGAAAGTAGACTGTATTGTTCCACCTGAGCCACCCCTTGTACCCCTTGTATGGGAAGCGCTTGATTTATATATATATAGTATATATATATATATATATATATATATATATATATATATATATATGTGTGCGTGTGTGTGTGTGTGTGTGCGCGCGCGTGTGTGTGTGTGTGTATGTGTGCGTGTGTATCTGCCTGTCTGTCTTGTTAAGGCTTTTCCAGATTGAGATAATAATACATGCCGCATTCGTTATTGGACTTGGAATGAAACGCCTGTACAGAAAACATCTGTGTTATAAGCCACTTGAGCACCAACAGAGAAGGGTTTGCAATTCATCCATACACACACACACACCACCTCAATACGAATTGTACATATACCTCATCTATCATGAATTCCCTCGATTCCCTGATGTCCAGGAACCCTTTACCAATACCTCTTTCGTGTCATCTCTCCTTCGTTCTTAGGGTAATTCTGTCCTTCTATTCCTAACAGATCCGAATTGAGTAATCTTTTAAATTAGCCTACCATCGTCCAACGTTTCCACTTGACCGAATCATGGCAAAACGCACTTATCTCGCACGTTTCTCTCCCCTCCATTTCTTGTTATCCTACATGCACTACATGCTTTAATTTTTTTTTTGCTATTCTAAATTGGCATTCATACTTCACGTACATACACACTCACATTTATATGTGTGTGTACTTATGTGCTCTTTCATGTATGTTAGTACATGTCTTTATAATTCATAAATATGTAAATTTATGAAAGTTCGTTCACTTTTAGTACAGAATCTGTTGCGTTTGAGTGTTATTTCGCAAGAGAATGTGAAACCGAAATTGCTGTTGCTTTTCTACCCCTATTCCAAGTGCCAAGGCGTATGGAGTTGTTATTCCTTTATTAAAATGAGTCTTTGGAAGGAACCCAGTTGTCAATGGAGGGATAAAAACTTAATTTATACATGGGTATATATATATATATATATATATATATATAGTTATATATATTATATATTAAGATCGAGCTACAATGTCCTTTAATATCTAATTCGCTCTACCTCGGAATTAATATATTTTCATATATGCTTAACCGAAGGGGAATTTTTTCTCGATAATAGACTTGCCTGGACCAGGGCGCGAACCCGTGGATCCTTTCAAACCCAGGAACGTCAGTGAAGCTTTACCTACTACTACACCGCGCGAGTAAAGCTTCACTGACGTTCCTGGTTTTGAAAGGATCCACGGGTTCGCGCCCTGGTCCAGGCAAGTCTATTATCGAGAAAAAAATTCCCCTTCGGTTAAGCATATATGAAAATATATTAATTCCGAGGTAGAGCGAATTAGATATTAAAGGACATTGTAGCTCGATCTATGTATATGGAATCACGGAAATGTGATATGACTTATATATATATATATATATATATATATATATATATATATATATATATATAATATATATATATTTATATATATATATATATATATATATATATAGTATATATATATATATGTATTATATGTAATATATCAGTAAACAGCAGGGTCCATAAAAAACATATGCTAATCTTGTAGTGTCAGTTTGGATATTAAGCCTTCTTTTGACTATGTTTTCCTCTGTAAAATCAGTTTGCCTTAGTAAAGGGTCGGAACAAGACCGAAAGTACTCGGCTATCTCGCATTTTCATTTTTTCCTTCGTGGCAAAAACCTTTATTTATACATACATACATGAGGAAAGACTACAGTGAATTCACGGAATAGCAAAGCATCCAATTTAGCTTCAGCACAATATCTGTTGTTGGCCGCTATACATCCATAATCTAAAATGAACTTAGCTTCTCGTTGATGAAGGGTCGAGACCATAATAGGCTTCCATAGGTTGTGAATAGGGAACATCTCCAAAAGGTTGGGCAAAGCAAGAGATTGAGAGTCCTTTTTTTGTTATATACGCTTTCACTGCAAGTCTTCAATCTGAATAGGACATTACTAAAGAAGTGGATTCCTTCCTTAGTTGAATTCGATCACATGCGCACTTGTAAGAGTGAGGTTACCATGTAGTTTGTTTTCTGGGGAATGAGACAAGTTAATTTCTCTCTCTCTCTCTCTCTCTCTCTCTCTCTCTCTCTCGCTCTCTCTCTCGCAAATATGTGTGTATATATATATATATATATATATATATATATATATATATATATAATATACTGTATATAATATATACTATATATCTATCTATGACACTATATAGTGATGTATAGTATATGTGTATATATATATATTATATATATGTATATATATACAGATATAGATATATATATGTATGTATGGTATGTATGTATGTGAGCGTGAGTGGATGTGTGTAATGATAGAAACCCCACGATCACCTGACATAAACAGTAGAGAGAGAGGATTTTGGCGCAGAACGAAAATAAGTGATTTTCCATTGATGTTTATGAATCTATTCCTATGAAC
>NC_087202.1:76766192-76768692 GCF_015104395.2 Macrobrachium nipponense | reverse complement strand
TTTTACTTTAGTTCTCAATTTAATTTGAATTCGAAATTATGCACGTCTTCCAACTCACGTCGTAATGTAGTAAAGGTACTCTTCATCTTACATGTAGTTAATTGTCTCATTTTTTTTTCTTTTTGCGATCGGCCTCTTGAGTCTTCTTTCTTCGTTACCTTCTTCCTAGATTTTCTATAACTTAAGTGCCCAAAATCTTTTCAATATATATAATAGTTCCTAAGTAAAATGCAATAGTCATATATCCGACATTCTATAATTTCACTTTTGAATATGCATCGACCTCCTCACAATTTCATCAATGTGAGATGTCGTAGGTCTGATCTGATTAGTTATATATGTTTGTAGATATGATTACCTTTTTTTTAAGCTAAGAGGAAATCAGAGCTTATTCAAGGTGCCTAGACAGAAATTATCTCTAATTTCTCTGTCATTAATCGAATATAAGGTCAAATCGATTGCAGAATTCATTTTTTAAAAGTATTTAGCGGTAGGTAAAATACTAAGCCATTTATGTACAAATGCCTTAATGCAGAATGAGGAAGTTGATTATTTGGGATTTTTTTTTTATCGCGTGTTATTCTATTTGGATGATATTGGTATATTGAAAAATTTCTGCTGAATTTTAAGACTTTTGACTTTACTCTTTCTTCTTGGCCTGAATTTTGACCGATGTTATGCTTTCTCATGTTCAGGTGCCCTGGACCAACATTTTGGAAAACAATCGAAACTTTTGCAAAGTTTGGTAACCGTGTTCCTTACACTGCAAAGTTTGGATATGTGAGCTCTTGTGTTTGTGTGTGTATATATATATATAATATATATATATATATATATATATATATATATATATATATATGTATGTATTATATATATATATATATATATATATATATATATATATGTATGTATATATATATATATATATATGTATGTATATATATATATATCTATACACACACACACACACACAACATTAATATATTCAGTTTTTACATGTTTTGGACTGTAAAGATACTTTGTAATTTCGGTTAGGGTCAGAATCTGTTTAAGTTTGTGACCGTGTGATATCCGATAATCCTGGATTAATCCCTTTTAATTTTTACCCTTTTGATAATTAACCATCTGGTATTCCTGATCTTGTTTGTACCTGAGGCCTTCCTCTCCGATTGTACTTTAGTAGCTCCTTGACGATGTCTGAATAAAGACGAAAGGCGCTTGGATTCCTGACTATCATTTCCCGTGGTATTCGCTTATTTATGAAGTCACGTGCATCTACTGTGATTTTTTAAGCATATATATATATATATATATATATATATATATATATATATATATGATATATATTTAATGGCTGGTCTGGTCCGTGCTTTGAGGAGGTATAGTCCGTCCCAAGTGTCGGTACATGATTTTCTAGATCCTCTCTTATTTTGTTGTCAAACTTGATAAGTAGATTTTGACCCCCTCTTATTTTACCCTCCCATGTGTATTGATATTTCTATTCATATTTTTCTGACCGTCGGTTGAATGAAGGTGTTGTTGTACTCTTTTTTGTCAGGCGTATGTAGTAAGTGTGCGGTGAGAATGATTTTAGCCTTTTGACTTTGGCTGGAATAGGTTCTCCAGCTCGTCTTTTGTGCCAGGGAAATGCTCTTCACTATTTTCCTCGCTGAGGCAAGCCTGTCATCGGAGAACCTTAGCGTCAAGAAAAATGAGTGGTAATAATGTTAGTTTTATTATTATATATATATATATATATATATATATATATATATATATATACATAGCGTCCTCACGAGAGGAAGAAATTATTATCAACTAAAAAATTCCCCTTCGATTTACATAAATGAAAATATATTAATTCCGAGGTAGAGCGAATTAGATATTAAAAGGCATTTGTACCTCGAATAATTTATATGAATCACGGTGATGTGATAATTTTTCATATTATATATGCATGCATACATATAAGTATATATATACACACTCGTATACTGTGTATGTGCGTATGTGTGTGAGAGTATAATTACTGTTGACTAACAGTTCCACTATTTATTTTGACGAGAATGACGTAGGACTAATTTTACTGACAAAATCGGGAAAAATGGCATCTGTGTGATGAGGATGTAATCCGAAATCAAAGGATCATTGTTGATTCCTGGGGATGATTAAATGGTATTTGGGATTTATTACCAGATTTGATTGACTCTGTGTTGATACAGTCAAATTCATGAATAGAATTAATTTTCAAACATCATAATTTCAATTTTTATTAGATTAAAGAAACTGTATCCTTCAATTTATTAATTAAGAATATAAAGACTTTTGCAGGCGCTTCAAAATACTTATGAATTTCTTCAAATAGAAAGCACAGTGTTGAATAATCTACTGAAGATTATAGGGAAATTAGGACATTTGAAAGAGATGGGGGAAAAGGGGGTATTTTAAGATTAGTAGAATATACGGACATTTCAATGAATATTTGTTTATGCGCATATAT
>NC_087202.1:76706192-76761192 GCF_015104395.2 Macrobrachium nipponense | reverse complement strand
ATCTTGGGACCGTGCCTAGTGTTCTTATGATTATGGGTACAATTTCCACTGGCATATCCCGTATCCTTCTTATTTCTATTTTCAGGTCTTGATATTTATCCATTTTTTCCCTCTCTTTCTCTTCAACTCTGGTGTCCCATGGTATTGCGACATCAATGAGTGATACTTTCTTCTTGATTTTGTCAATCAACGTCACGTCTGGTCTATTTGCTCGTATCCCCCTACTGTTCTGATACCATAGTCCCAGAGGATCTTTGCCTGATCGTTTTCTATCACTCCTTCAGGTTGGTGTTCATACCACTTATTACTGCAAGGTAGCTGGTGTTTCTTGCACAGGCTCCAGTGGAGGGCTTTTGATACTGAATCATGCCTCTTTTTGTACTGGTTCTGTGCAAGTGCTGCTTATTATTATTATTATTATTATTATTATTATTATTATTATTATTATTATTATCTAACAATACTTATTTTCCCCCCTTTGTCCAGGTACTTTTATTACGCGTTTCGTGAATATGGAACGTTTTGCCCAAATTTTATGATAAGGAAGAAAAACATGGTTAACTTTAGAGATGTTATACTATTATCGTTCAGTTTTACCTGTACCAATCAGGGTGGAAGTAGGTATTCATCAAACTATGTCTGTTCTATTTAATTATTTAACCATAAGGTATAAAAATACATATAACCTTCAGTGATGTGTTGTGTGTGACTTGCTATGGGTCAGCGGTACGTTAATTAGAGCGAGGAATCCAATTGCAGGCGCAAGATTAATTTTTATCCTCAAGTGTTTTGTATTCATGTGAATGGAGTGATGTGATTACGGTCTGTTTTTCAAGAGATGGTTCATTAGCTTTAGAAATGGGTCCTGGCACGGGATTATTCCACTTTTTCCCAGAGTGTCTGCCAGAAGCTATTTCCACATTCCTTTATCCCAACTTTCAAAATCAAAATACCAGTTAGATTCAAGCATTAAAATTTCATTTGCCGTAACCGAAATAGCTCTCTGTTTTTCTTTCAGTTGGAAAATTTGATCAGCACTTTTTGAAATTGTGTCGTGGTAATCATCAAGTAATCTCTTTGAGAAGAAAACTAGAATGCTTTGAAGCTATAAATGAAATTTTGTCATCGCCACAGTCTGTAGCAAGTATTTAATAATTCGTAAATCAAAAGACTCTCCATTATCTTATAAATATTTCAGTTTACTCAAACTGAAACTTGTAATTGGTATGCGGTTATTTTGTATTTTCTCAGAAGCATTTGCATATGATAATCTCAATAATAAAATCCTAGAGGAGCTGATCGTGTTTGTCCTCCCCGGGTGACAGTTGGGGAGATATGACACAGCCACTCATCCACTCTCTGCAAGCCGGTTTGTCCGCTCTGGGTGGGTAGACACCCTCCTCCTGTAATTCTGTTTATCCGCCCTTGGTGAGGCCATGATAGGTAGGGGATTAGTAAGGTGAGGGAGATGTGACGGGTAGCGCCGGGTTCCATCACAGTGATGTGCTCACTATCAAGCTCGTATAATAATAATAATAATAATAATAATAATAATAATAATAATAATAGAATCCCACACTATAAATACCACCCAGTCGAATTGGAGGACTGTGATAGAGCAAAAAAAAAATAATAATAATAATAATAATAATAATTCGGAAGGAGACCCTCTCGTAGACATGTTTTGTTAAAATAATCTTATTATTATTATTATTATTATTATTATTGATTATTATTATTATTGTTGTTGTTGTTGTTGTTGTTGTTGTTGTTTATAAATAATAAAAATAATAATAGTATAATGCTATTGATGGTGATAATAATTATAATCGTGTGCGACAACGTTGAAGATTTCAGCATATGTTAAGAATGCTAATATCCATGATGATGATGATGATGAAATAAAGACAAACTGGTAATGATAGTAATTTATCTTGCGTAAAGAGAAATGCCGAATTGCTTGTGAGAAAAAGAGACCCTTTTATATCGTGCAAGGAAACTTGTTAGTTGTCGAACGAATAAATTCATTTTTGGAATTTTTACGCACTCTGGCTCCGGGTCTTAGTGAAGATTTGCGATATTTATATCTCTCTCTCTCTCTCTCTCTCTCTCTCTCTCTCTCTCTCTCTCTCTCTCTCTCTCTATATATATATATATATATATATATTATATATATATATTATATAAAATATATATATCTAGTATCTATATTTGTATGTACATATGTATGTATGTATGTATATGTATATTTACACATATACATATATGTGGATGTGTTTATCAGTTGTATAGGAATGCTGTTATAATAATGCTTTTATTGAATTTTGTTCTGAAATCTTTGTGCAGGGCGAGGTGTGCATTATATATATATTATAATCACGTTATCTTCAATTCATTTTGACCTCATTAAGCATCATCAAGGCTCATCCTAACAAGCCCTAATTATATCACATGTGAAGCATCATTTGGTTCGCCACTTAATGGCGAAATCAACCCTAATCTCCGCTAAATCCGTGAATGCAAAGTTGAGATAACTGGCGCTGCGGCTGCTGCTGCGATAGCTTTTTCTATCAGCGTTCAATACCTAATTAACTTCGTAAGGGGGTAGGGCCATTTGTGCGCCTCATGCGGTGTACCGTAGGCATAATTAGGGTTCTTTGCAGCGTGCCTTCGTCCCCTAGCTATAATCCCATTCGTTCCTTTTACAGTGCCTCCTGTCATTTTCTCTTTATTCCATCTGACTTTGAACCCTCTCCTAACCATTGCTTTTTAGTGCAATTGCGAGGTCTTCCTTCTTGCAAACCTTTTGCTGTGAATTTCCGTTTCAGCGTCGAATGACTTCATAGGTCCCAGTGCTTGGCCTTTGGCCTAAATGCCTAATTCAGTTCCTAATTAGTTGCCACCGTATGATTGTAGGTGACGTCCCGTGGACCGTTTTAAATGCCTAGAAAAATCCTACTTTCACTTAGTGTATGTATATATAATATATATATATATATATATATATATATATGATATATATATAATATGATGTATGTATGTATGTATGCATGCATGCGTGTGTTTGTGTCAGTTGATACAAACAGGTAGAAACTCACAATCTATATTCTAACAAAAGAGTTATTTAATACTTGACAGTTCTTTGTAGGCGGAGTCCTACCCTCATTCGTGGCGGATTTGTAAAAGCTGACCCTGTCACTAATGAGGGTAGGATTCCGCCTACAAAGGGTAGGATTTCGCCTTCAAACACTGTCGGGGGCAAATACTTGGTTTCCAACCATCTTTATAGTCGTATGAACTGTCTTGCTAGCATCCACTTATATATTGCGAATTTCTACCGTTTTGTATCAGTCCTCAATAAATTGCTGAACAATGAAGCCGACGCTGGTCAGGATTTACCACCGTTTTTCGTTTCTTTCCCGTGGTGTTTAATATCTAAATAATGTGTCAGAGCGCATAGACACACACACTATATATATATATATATATTATATATATATATATATATATATATATATATATATATATATATATATATATATATATATATATATATATATATTATAATATGGCTTTAAAACCTATTCGGTTGTGACTGGTATATAATATTTTTGCTCTGTTGTATGTTGACACTTTACTACTTTTGCTTTATAAAAAGGCATGAAGATTTATTTAATCCATTTAATTCGTCTGCCACACATGTGCACACATGTTCAGTCAATTATTATCGATTAGCGTATTAAGGTTTGAAATGGTTTTTTCTTATTACGTGGTAAAAAGTGTAAATTATTGTCTAAAACATTTTGTCGGCCGAATCCCAAGTCAGATAGCCCATGTTTGTTCTCTCTCTCTCTCTCTCTCTCTCTCTCTCTCTCTCTCTCTCTCTCTCTCTCTCTCTCTCTGTTGTACTGAATCTGAATTTGAAATAGAATTTGGTAGTGAAATAGATGAGTGATAAAATTCAGATATAAATGGAATATACTTCTTTCGTAACTGCTATTACAAAAAATTACGGAAAATAAAAGTTTCACAAAAGAAATTAGGAACTGAGCCGGCTTTTGCATTCAATGATTGTTTTTATGGACGCCTGGTCGTTTTATATATATATATATATATATATATATATATATATATATATATATATATGAATGTATGCATGCATGCATGTATGTATGTATGTATGTATGTATGTATGTATATGTCTGTATGATATATAGTATATAATTTTATGTGTTCGTGTGCATGCGTTATTTTATATGCATACATACATACATACACACACAAATATATATATATAATATATATATATATATATATATATATATGATATGTATGTAGTATATGTCTATATGATATATAGTATATATTTTTTATGTCTTTGTGTGCATGCGTTATTTTCTATGCTAAATAATACATACATACACACATATAATACTATACAATATATTATATATATATATATGTATATATAGATATATATAGATATATATATATATATATATATATATATATTTTTAATACATGCATATATATATATATATATATATATATACTATATACACACACACACACACACACACACACACACATATATATATATATATATATAATATATAATATATATATATGCATGTATTAATTTCAGAGAGAGAGAGAGAGAGAGAGAGAGAGAGAGAGAGAGAGAGACAAGTCATTCGAGGTTACCAGAAATCATTGCGTGCTCACCTTTTTTTTTTTTTTTCTTTTATTCCGATATCTCCCTCTGGAATTAGTCTCGGTCTGCTCTCACGTTATTCCTCGATACATCTTGTATCTATGAAAGTTAATGTGCCAGAGCAAGACTTAGCGATTTACTCAACTGT
Source organism: Macrobrachium nipponense (assembly GCF_015104395.2). Lineage (NCBI taxonomy): Eukaryota > Metazoa > Arthropoda > Malacostraca > Decapoda > Palaemonidae > Macrobrachium > Macrobrachium nipponense. The sequence goes on along the minus strand of NC_087202.1, from coordinate 76,756,330 downwards.
AGACGTATATTTTTATGTGCATTTTTATAATTCAATGCCTGATTATTTTCTTTTTAAATAGGATAATTTTTTTTAGCTGTCTTCCAGTATTTTCATGGTTATTTGTACGTTTTTTTTTTTTCAATATATCTTCTTCCTGGTTGTGTTCATTTTGTCACAGATTTTCCTTCTTCCGCTATGAAAGTGTTATCGTCCCTTATTTGCATTACCCCGCATCCTGAATATTGTAATCCCTTAATGTCCAGAATTCAGAACATTGGTCTTTTTGTGCTCATACTTTTGTTTCTCGATACATTAAGCTGATGAAATTTCTTCGGGAACGGAAATACGGAACAGTCGCATTTCAAGATATCCATTACTTATCTTATCTTGACCAAGATTTTTAAGTCGATCACATTTCCAGATACACCAAGATGTGATCAACTGTAGTGGATGCAAAGATAATAATCAATAAACTGATATCTCGCGAGAGATCTCGAGTACAATCAAATTTATCTAGTGGGGATGGCATATCTACATCATCCTCATATTTTTTCGTGCAGAATATAAAAATTTAGATAGTCACAGTTTTTGTTTGATAGTTTGTTGGGCCACAGAAATCTTTAAGTACTTTGCAAGTATCTGTGAAATTTTGTTAAAGACTAGTATATTATGTAGTCTGAACATCGACCCCACCTAGAAGTGGAAAAGACGCAAAGAAAGAAGATTAGTATAGAAGCCAAGGGAGGGGGAATTGATTAGGTTTTGTATAGGTCATGACTGTGGCTGGATCCTGTCTTATTTGTTTCTTGTATTTTGTCATTAGGGTAACTGGACAAGTATACGGTCGCTGTAGATTACGTGTATACAGAGATCAAGGAAGGATCTACTGTTTTGAAGTTGTGTGAGACCTAGATAGCACGAGCCATGTCATGATCAGACCTGGCTTTGCTTAACCTCACTTAGAGAGAGATATGCATCCGACCGAACATGTTTGTATTATAATTCAGATCAGAACTAATGGTATGTGCCCAATAGTATTTATCATAATAAATATATCCATATAAGCATATTTGATTTCGTGTATAATTGATGGCATCAGCTCTTTATTTTAAATACACTTCACAAAAAACTAATAATCAAAACTCAATAGTTGTTCGAACAGAGATCCAGTTTTGTATTGAGATCATACAACACAAGCAAAAAAAAAAAAAAAAAAAAAAAAAAAAAAAAACAAAAAAAAAAAAAAAAAAAAAAAAAAAAAAAAAAAAACTGCAGCACTAATAAAGGTGATTAGACGGTAACTCTATCTACCTTGCATTGGAGTCTTGTGCATTCATTATAATGAATACACAACATCAAAATTGAACTATTAAAATAGAATTTTATAAAAGCCATCATTAATGGTTCTGAATTGGAATGGAACGCATGTCAAAAGATTAAAATCTCTCAAATTTATTTTAGATAAAATTACTACACCTCATTACAAGAGCTTATACAAAACTTGTTTTCAGTAAAAATGATAAAAACTGGAAGGTTTAAGTCATTTATTTATAATAAATATTCAGCAAATATGAAAATATCCACAAACATAAGAATCAATTCCAGGTGACACGCAACTGGAGACTCATGATCTGTACATGTGCAGTTCTGTTCGTCAAGTCATCTTTATTATTCTTAGTAAGGGAAAATATACCATATTTTTTCCTTAAAATATATGAATCTATGTAAAAGAAAAATGTCATATACAGTTTGGAAAAATATCGAAATCTGAGATAATATTGTCGTGATGTGCGCTTGATTTTAGATATCAACATTTAAATTAAACATATATTCATTAGGGATGAAATTCATTTCCTGTTGTATCTGGAACTTTTTTCATCATTTCGTGCGCCGTGAAGATTCGTTGATTTAATATGTTTGTGCGAAATTGTTGCATTTCATTAATATTCGTTATATCATATTATTTTATAAGAACTTTGATTTTGATTTTGATGTCTTCCTCTTCAATAGTGTTTCGAAAAAATGTATCCGTGATATTTCTTATTCTAATTACGTTGTTTGGATTTTGTTTATGGTTAGATTCGGTGAAATTGATTTCCCATCTACAAATTATTTTTTCACTCCCTTGTCCCGTCGTACCGGAAATATATTTTCCATCAGCATTTTCAGTTGAATTAATAATTAATTTTATTCCACCGAGTGTAAGTAATTTCAATTACGTGTACTCTAAAGCCTCTTTGATATGAATAATGATGTAAATGTATTTTTTTTGTCCTTGGTGAGTTTACAGTTCGCTCGAATTTATTTCAAAACTTGTACGTTACATATTAACTCAGCTAATTGATCTTGTTCTTATATCTGAGACTACTTGAGTTCAGTTTGTTTAGTTGGAAGTGTCTCTTAGAAACCTTGAATATGTATCAAAGGGTGTAATTTGTTGTTTTTTAGTAAATGACTCTATTCTTTGTAGTCTTTCTTCTTCCAGCTTAATCCCTATTCGGGGTCGCCGTTTTTAATGAGTCTCTTCCATCTATCTCGTTCCTGTGTTATTTCCTCCCGTACTCATAAATGTAATTTATATTAAAATTTTTCAAGACAGTTATTTTTTATTGAATTTATATATTAATAATATAGTGACGTAGGGTCCCAGTACGCAATAGACTACGAAGTTGTAAAGCTGTTATCACCGCGGGGCGCAAAACATGAAATCACCAGATATCACTTTAAATTAGGCTGGGATGTCATGACCTGAGTAGCCAGTCTTACGGCACCTTGTCTGCCTTCATCGTAGTTTTAAGCATCATAGTCGCTGTTTGTTAACAGGCCATAAAAACAAAATTAACAGAGGTTAACGACATCGTTTAATGGTTACTTCTACGTTGAACATTATTAGTAATGTGAATGAAATGTTTATGTCATAAATAACTGTGGGGGAATTATAGACTGAAACTAGTTTGCTGATCCTATGATGAAAAGTTGGGGACGGATTATTTAAATCTCATTTCCTTCATTTGGGATTTTCTGGGATTGTCTTGTGGGCAGGCTGCAGTTTCACAGGATAATATCATCAATAGGATCCTGCTTCCGGTGTCCGTCTGTTAACTTTATGCTATTTGTTTGACCGGTAATGAAAAATTCCATTCTATTTTTTGTAAGAACAAGTGCACATAAAAAAACGGGAGTCGGGCTGCAGAGAATGTGCATAAAAAACGGGAATCGGACTGCAGAGAATGTTATGAACCTATTCCCAATTATTTATACGAAAATTCGTGAGCTATCGGATTATTATCCGTCTGCGCGTTTATACTTAGCATAATATGTGGTAAACATGGCGTCTGATTTCTACTTAAATTTAATTCCAATATTTGCAGCGTTCTATATATATACGTATATATATATATATATATATATATATATATATATATATATATATATATATATATATATATATATATATATATATATGTATATATATAGGAGACTGCTAAGTAAAGGAAAAGGTGTCGAAAGGCCTTGCAGTACACCATCGATTCTCTTTTTTTCGTGGAATTTCTATATTTTCGTGATTCGGTTTTATATAGTATATATATATATATATATATATATATATATATATATATGTATGTATGTAGTATGTATGTATGTATATACAGTACATTTATATATCTATATATATATATATATATATATATATATATAGTGTGTGTGTGTATTAAGCTACAAATGTCCTTTAATATCTAATTCGCTCTACCTCGCAATTAATATATTTTCATATTAGGTTGATGGGCTCGAACCACGGAACCAAGAATTCAGGACGTACAGTGAAGCTCTTTACTCACAAGGCTATGATAGCTTCACTGTACGTCCTGAATTCTTGGTACCGTGGTTCGAGTCCATGAGCCGACGAACTTCTTATCAACTAAAAATTTCCAATTTCGGTTAAAATATATGAAAATATGTTAATTCAGAGGTAGAGCGATATTAGATATTAAAAGACATTAATGTTTTAATGCATATATATATGAATCACGGCGATGTGATAAAACAACATATATATATAGATATATATATATATATATATGTATATGTATATATACATATACACATATATATATATATATATATATATATATATATATATGTGTGTGGTGTGGTTGTGTTGTGTGTGTGTATATATATATATTATATAATTATAATTATATATATATATTTAATATATACACACAATATATCATATTATATATATATATATATATATATATATATATATAGTATAATATATGTTATATATTTATGTATTTTTTGTATGTTATAATTGTATATATGTATGTATGTATGTATATATGTGTCTGTGTGTGTAAATTGCTGACTACGTGCTCATATATCAGTGTGTATGTATGTATGTATATACAGGGTAGTTTGCCGCATTTTCCGTTAGATTTGATTCTTCTAACTTACATTTAGAGAACCCCAGTTATTATTCCAGATCGTCAAGACATCATCTAGGTACCTAAGACGCATTTGGGATTTAACAGACGGTATAAATTCTGTGAAAACTGACATGTAAAGAGCAGAGGCTATGGATGAAGAACGGCTTCCCCGAGGCCAGAGGGGAAATTAGTCGTCTTATAATTTCAGTTTCCTCCTTCAGAAGACAAAAAAAAAATAAAAAAGCTTACAAGGCAATGATAAACTAGGATTGCGCGTCAAGGGTAAGAGGCTTAATGTTATTCGACGGGGTGTTTTGTTTATTAACAAGTCTAGGACTACTTTGACATTTTGTACGTATACGTGGCCGTTTGATATTATGGGTTTTAGAGGGGTTCCATCCTAGCATGCTTCGGCAGGTCCACAGAATTTTGCGAGAAGGATAATTTTGAATGGTTTTTATAAATCAGTGTCAAATTCCCTTACCTCTAGTTCTCACTGAATTATAAAATTGTCAAGTTCCATCGTCCTTCGAGATCTACAGGGTCTCGTAGCTGTATAGAATTGTACCCAGATAGACGATTTATACGGTTTTGGTATCTGATTTTATTAGGTCGTTTCCGGCGCCATCAACGTTTAACACTCATCAGCTTTGGGATTTAGGGACGACGACGAATCCCCGCAGGCAGGGGCGACGAAGGAGATAGTGAAAGATGAAGAGGTCAGGAAGAAGGGGAAGACAGAAATTGTGAAGAGAGGGAGATAAACTGGAAGAAGATATTGAGAATAAGAGGAAGGAGAGTGCAATGATGATGGTTATGAAGATGAAGAGGATGAGAAGTGAAAAAAATAGTCAAGATGATTGTTAGGGTGCCGATGTGGACGAGAGGAGAGGAGGAAGAAGACGGGAATTATGATGTTAGTGTTGCTGAAGAAAAATGAAGAGGAAATATATAAGAGAATTATAATTATAATGATGCCGATTACAGATACAATTATGTAAGGTGAAGGGAGGGAGAAAAATTTAATGATGATGATGCTGAAAAAAATGAGAGAGAGAGAGAGAGAGAGAGAGAGAGAGAGAGAGAGAGAAATGGCGCAACCAATTTGTCCCAGTGAAATCAGACGGGGATGAATCCAGCTCCCGATTTCCCTTCCCCCCCATTGATGGGATGCGACTGGGTCATGACGGGAGGATGAATATGTAATTTCAATTAAGCGGGAGATGATGAGCTCTCTCTCTCTCTCTCTCTCTCTCTCTCTCTCTCTCTCTCTCTCTCTCTCTGTGAAAAGGAGGACTGGACAGGCGATGAATATATATATAACAGTAATCTCTCTCTTTCTCTTTCCCTCACTGAAGTGAAGGAATGCATATTCGTTGGCGGTATGTCATTCAGCAAATAGATAGGCAGTGGGTGAATAGCTATTAATGATTACTTGTTGTCTCTCTCTCTCTCTGTCTCTCCCTCTCTGAAATTGAAGAATGGACGGACAGTGAATATATAAATGATATTACTTTTCCCTATTTCGTTTTCTCTCGTTGAAGTAGAGGAATGCATATGCGATGGACGTATAAATATTAATGATTTGTTGCCCTCTGAAATTATTTAAATAGATACTAGGTAGTTCGTAAAAAATAATAAACTCTCTCTCTCTCTCTCTCTCTCTCTCTCTCTCTCTCTCTCTCTCTCTCTCTCTCTCTCTCTGGTCCTGTAGTTTAAATGATAGCGCTTACGATTGCAGTGAAGGTGACCAGTCTTCTGTACTGTTACAGAGAATGGATTGCGAAGTTTATTTTATTTTCTTTATGTTATTTTATTTTTCCTGTGCTATAACGTATTCTACTGTAGTTGGTCATATGAAAAATGACGGATAGGATTTAACAAGGTAACCCCCTCCCCCCTCTCACCCACCGAAATAATATCATCCTCTCTCTCTCTCTCTCTCTCTCTCTCTCTCTCTCTCTCTCTCTATTCGTGTCGTAGTATAAAAAAATTTCATTGTATATCTCGACTCCCCAAGGTGATATTTTTATTTTTTACGTACGGAGAAGGTAATGACGTAACATCCAGTTAATTTTGAATTTATATGCAGGTGTTCATTTTATTAAGGAAAGAGTTAGTTGTCGGAAATGCGCACAAGAATGAAAGAGCAAATAGAATATATATCGAAACTGTTGAATATTGATGGCAGCGGGTGTTAAAACCTTCGTAAAGAACTTTGGTATTGAGCGAAAATCAGTAGTGAAAAGTCATCAAGACCTGGACTTCCATTTGCTGGCAGAGAGACGTAGCTTCGCTTTGCAGACTAATAATGTGTTGAGAGTGTGAGAAAGAGAGATTAACATTTTTAACTTTTGTGCCAACACAGTCTGTCCGATTGTGAGAGAGGAGGGCGCCGGAGGGGGGCGGGGAGAGGAGGATACCGTTACTATGCATTTTATTATCGGCTGCCATTGTATTTTTTAGTTTTCTGTAAAAGAAAACTATTGAAATGGCTTTGTCTGTCCGTCCGCACTTTTTCTGTCCGCCCGCAGATCTTTAAAATTACAGAGGCTAGAGGGCTGCAATTTGGTATGTTGATCATCCACCCTCCAATCATCGGACATACCAAATTGCAACCCTCAAGCCTCAGTAGTTTTCATTTTATTCAAGGTTAAATTCAATCATGGAACATATCAAAATGCAACCCTCAAGCCTCAATACTTTGCATTTTATTTGAGGTTAAAATCAATCATCGAACATATCAAAATGCAACCCTCTACTCTCAGTAGTTTTGATTTTATTTAAGGTTAAAATTAGCCGTAATCATGCGTCTGGCAACGCTATAGGATAGGTCACCGCCGGGCCGTGGCTGGAAGCTTCATGGGCTGCGGCTCTTACAGAAAACCGGCACATTTTTTACTTGTTTCTCTCGCTCTTCATTTCTCTCTTTCTCCCTCTCTATCAGCAAACACACACACACACACACCAGACATTTCTTTCAATAACGTTTATCTTAAACTGGTAATGCGGTAATATATATAAATATTAGAATGTCTTTACGATATTACAGCTTTGTTTACTACCTTCATATGCAAATGCAATTGCAAATTGATGATATTCACTAAGATGATTTGATAATGACCTGTAAATGATTGAGAATTCAAGTCGTGACACAGCTTTCGCTGATTTTTATTTTATTTTATCTTTTTTTCTTTTGGTAGAGTTTGACAAGGAATTTTATGAGATTTTTCTCCGGGTGATCTGTCTCGGGAAAAGTTTTCTCTTTGTTGTAAGCTTTCGAATGAAAACAAAATTGAAGAGAAGTCGATGGCGAATTTCATCAATCCCGGACTTCAGACTGCCGGAAAAATTTGTGAGAAAGACGAAGTTCCTGTTTTGCAAGTAAATTATTCGAAAGGGAACGCGACGAGAGAGAGAGAGAGAGAGAGAGAGAGAGAGAGAGAGAGAGAGAGAGAGAGAGAGAGACTGACATTTATTCATTCATTTCCTTCCGTTTCAGAGAGGGGACGGAGAGATTTTCTGCGATTGTATTGTATATTTTCCTTATTATGGAGAAAATATACCTTAGTGTAACCAGACCACTGAGCTCATTAACAACTCTCCTAGGGCTGGCCCGTAGGATTAGATATTTTTACGTGGCTAAGAACCAATCGGTCACCTAGCAACGGGACCTACAGCTTATTGTGGGATCCGAACCACATTATATCGAAAAATGAATTTTTATCATCAGAAATAAATTCCTCTGCTTCTGCGTTGGCCGAGCCGAGAATCGAACTTCGGACCACCGGACTGGTAGCCGAGCGCGAAAACCACTCGTCCAACGAGGAATTCTCCTTCTTATGGAAGAACCTTATTTTGCAGTAAGAGGGATACATATTTTAGAGCAAAGGCTAATAGGGAGGAGGGTTAATTAAGACTTTGTAGTCCAATTCCAAATACACAAGGAAGGACAAAAGAAGATTGGAGCTTGACCACAAAGACACCAGCTGTAGATCGACTTTTCAGAGTGAGAAACGTCAGATGTCAGACAAGCATAAGAGAGAAGAGAATTCCGAAACTTGAAAGAACAGAAGAAACAGTGAAATCCAGAATAACGATATCCACAGAGCAAATATGGGACGAATAAACGCTGTGACTCTTTTGATAATGAAATCTCGTTCAAGAAACCGTTCTCCCGTAGGGGGCTAGTATCGTCAGCGGACCTCATGCGGTTCACTGTAGGCATTACTTAAGGTTCTTTGCAGCATGCCTTCGGCCCCTGGCTGCAACCATTTTCGTTCCTTTTATTGTACCTCATTTCATATTCTCTTTCTTCATCGTACTTTCCACTCTCTCCTAACAATTAATTCATAGTGCAACTGCTTTGAGGTTTTCCTCCTGTTCCACATTTCAAACCTTTTACTGTGAATTTCCATTTCAGCTCTGAATGCCTTCATAGGTCCCAGTGCTTGGCCTTCGGCCTAAATTCTATATTCAACTCAACTCAAGAAACCGTCATGTATTGACCTGCGCCATGAAATTTGCACGGCAAATGCGATCTTCATTACTGATGTTTTTCATAAAGTACTTTTGGTGATTTTTTCAAGAGGCTATTCTCTAATGTTAAAGTCACTTTGTTTGAGGTCATTCGGTGAAGGATAAGATATATCCTGTGTCATCCAGGAAATGTGAAAAAAATGAGACAAAAGTGGAGAAAGAAAGAAATAATAAAATTGGCAAAATTCCCAGCTAATTGTAGTCTTTCTTCATGTAGAAGGGAGGAGGAATTCCGCCCTTGTTATAAGTAATTTGCTCTTTAAACGACGCAGATGTGCAATATTCTGGCTTTAATAAAATTATATGTCATCATGTACTCTAGAAGGACATTCCGCCTGTCGCTTGTGGATGTCCTTCTTTTCAGTATTTTAGAGCACTATAAGAACGAATATAATATTGCCCTTTATTGTGGCCTTTGGTTTTATAACGGTAGTGCCCTTTGATGGCTTTCTTTGAGTTATTTTCAAAAGGAAATTTTTTTATGTGTATTTAACAAAGACGTACTGAGTGTGTGTCACTTGTGAATTCCAAAGGCCAACATAGATTTTTGGAAAAAAACATAGTAACAGTAACCGCACATATATTCGCCAAAGTAACGATATATTTCACAGCCATATTATGATGTCTGTAAAATACAATAATGTATATTCATAACGTGAAAATGGCTTTTAGTCTTTTATTTCCTCCCAATACTGCAACCTTCGGCTTATGGTGCGTTTTGGAAAATAACTATGAATAGTATATATATATATATATATATATATATATATATATATATATATATATATATATATATATATTATTCTCGTAGCCTTGAATACCGTATCATCTTGCCCTTTGGAAATACGATAAGTATTATAGAATGCTACTAGATGGTAACTTGGAATGAAGTGTAAGATGATACGGTACTCCAGGCTAGGAGATGGGACATACTGAACACCTTATGACATATTAATTGTTATATTCCAAACAGGGCTATAAACCGAAGAGGTGTTAAATATTTTTCTTGAGAAAGAGGTTGCAGTAATCGGAGGAAATAAAAAAAAAAAAACCCTGAGAGACATTTTCATTCTTTGGAAATACATAAATGCAAAATATAGACATTGCAATGCTATCATAATATGGCCATTAATCTTGGCGAAGTCTTGTCAACAAGATTTCCGAATTTGTTTACTCTTACTATTATTTTCGCATACTCGGGGAGTAAGCCTACAGACTACTTTGTTATTGTTGTTGTTTTGGGTGGTTAGGAAAAGTCTATGGAGTGCCTGAATAGGTCTGAAAAGGGTAATTCGCTTAAAGATACAAGAATTTCAGGATTTATGATTTATTTATGAAAATTATAATATAAAAAATAAATAATGTGCTTGTTAATCAGTAACAGAACAATTATTTCTAAAGAAAAATATAGTGTATTAATTTAAATTTTTGTTAGTGAAACAAGGCTCTACTTGACCTTAGATTTTACCACCATTTTAATTTATGTTAAAAGTTAGGAGTATAATGTTTACTACTTATGCATAAGGGGATCACGCCCCCCCCCCCTTTTTTTTTTTGCCAATATGTTTTTTTTTTTTTTTTCATTCTCAATTCACAAATGGCAATCGATATGTCTTTTTCAAATACACATGATCCTTATCGCGTGGCTTGAGCGTTGGTGAGTCACATTGAGGCCTGCGATGCCAGCAAAAGGAGTGTGTGTGTGTGTGTGTCTGTGTCTGTGTGGGCGTGCGTATGTGCTTGTGCGTGCGCATGCACGGGGTTTTGGACTGATTTCATGTAGTTGGGTCTTTCAGAACTTATAGAAAAGGTAGAGTATTCATTTACGTTCCTATCTAAGGATTGTTGGTATTGAATTAAATTAATGCAATTTTGTTTACACGGAAATTGACTTATGTGGTCATATGCTTCGTTGAGTATGAAATTAGTGATGTGAAGTCTGGCCTACTTAACCTCCTGCGTGGGTTTATGAGTTTAAGTCTCAGTTTCAAAAGCGTCTGTAATTCTTGTGGATTCCGTGGACTCGATGTAAAGTGCTTGCTAGAAATGGCTAATGATAATAACAAGAAGGAAAAATGGTGATGAAAACATGTTATAATTAGATCATTAGTAAGAATGCGTAGTAAAATATTCATCGTAAGAATAAGGATATGAAAGGGTCTTTTTCGCAGATGCAATGAATGATAATTCTTTCCAGGCGCTGTAAAAACCTTTTTACAGTCTGCAGAGCACGAGGCGAATTTGACGCACTTCTTTGATCTTAAACCTCCTGCAAAAATTTTGCTTCTCTTTACTCTGTTATATTAAGCTTTCTTCCACGCTTAGGAGTTTCTTTGCGTGGAAACCTGGCATGCTGATTTTTAAATTGTTCTTTAATTAATTAAATAATTAATTAATTAATTAATTAATTAATTAATTAATTAATAATAATAATAATAATAATAATAATGAATAATAATAATAATAATAATAATAATAATAATAATAATATGCTGGAAGGAGACCTTCATTATTACAGGTTTTATAGAAAATAATGGCTATTTCAGACGCGTTTCTTTTGTATACAATTCATTTGGCGTTTTCATAGCCAACTTGAGTACAGAAGAAAAGTCAGTAATAGGAGGACAAGAGAAAATTCTATACGAAATCAACGCGGCTGAAATAGCCATTATTTTCAATAAAGCCAATAATGTTAATAATAATTGTAATATTAATTAATAATAATAATTATAAAGTGAATACTGCTGAAAGTAATAATAAAACTTATAATTTACATGCGTGTCGATTTAATTGGCATCATCATCATCATTATCATTATCATCATAATCATACGCTGTTAAATTAGTGAGCATGAATTAGGTATTTAATCTTCCTTGTATCCGCGTTTCGTTTATTGGAATCCAATGAAACTGTGTAATGTAATTATTCTCTCCCACGTGAACCCAAAACCCTTCCAGTCTTCTTGATTGGCAGCAGTTGGACTTTTTCCAAAGGACGCTGATTATGATTTTGAGAGGGTTTTCATTGACAGGTTCTCGGCGGAATGAGCAAATGGATGCCAGAAGTTCTCGAATAATTGAAACGTTCAGTTCGCTAGAGACCTCGTCCCATGTTCAAGATTTAATTGCGTTTTTTATGTGTACTGTGTTTGGTTATTTAATTATGTTCTTAGGTATGTTATGTATATATATCTATATATATGTATATATAGTATATACACTCAGGTATATTATATAATACCATATATATTAACGATTATATATATATATTTGTGTATGTATAAATATAAATATATATATATATATATATATATATATATATATATATATATACATATAATATATATATATATATATATATATATATATATATATATATATATATATATATATATAAAAGCAAGCGAATACCACAGGAAAATGATAGGCAGAAATCCAAACGCTTTTGTCTTTACTAATGTCTTAGTAATGACGAAAGCGCAAAGTTGACTTGTAGTGGATACATATACATTACATATACGTATACATATACATATACAAATACAAAAGCATTTTTTCTAGGAAAGGAACTGACAGGCGAAGATACATAGTTCACGCTACTAAGTATCATTCCTTTTAAGGAGTTCAAGATACGAAAATCTTTGAAAATGGAACCGAAAATACAATTCCAGAACTTGACTGTAGATGGAAATGAATCCAATTAGAGGATCTCCACAGAAGACATATAGGACTTTTTTTTTTAATTATGAAAGATGAATCCTATCATATGGAACAAACCCACAGGAACCATCGACTTGAAATTCAAGCTTCCAAAACTAGAGCTCATTTGAAAGAAGCAACAAAAATTAGTAGGAAATACAGAAAGAGGTGATCAGTAATTTAATGGATAAATTGATAAAAATGTAAGTAAATATTACAATAATAAAGGGAATTGCTTTATATCTTCGCTTGAACTTTTGAGGTGCCGACGGTGTGAGGAATTAACGACCTGAGGAGGAGTAAGTGTTGTAATTGGTTTTACGAGCCATTTCCGGAATAGGTGTATAGACAATTTCCGGGATTTTATAGAAAAGAATTTCGAATTGGTTTTGATTCTTCCTTTGAGAGAGAGAGAGAGAGAGAGAGAGAGAGATGAAGTAGCACTCGGGTATTAAAGCATTATTATCAAACAGGGATGCATGTATTCATAAAACTCCAATAATTTGAAGGGAAAATTCTTATTCAGATATTGGAAGTAGGCTTTACCGTATGAACCATATTTAAACTGGTGAAAGTGATCTGCATTATGCATATATATATATATATATATGTGTGTGTGTGTGTGTGTGTGTGTGTGTGTGTGCGCGTGTGTATGTGCGTGAGAGTGTGTTCATGCGTGCTTGTGCGCGTGCGTTAAATATGAGTCAAATTAATTACGATTATTTTCACGTAAGCTAGCATAACCTAACATTTCCTAAATTATACGGAACATAACCTTGCCTACGCATAATTTGCGGAATTGCTGTGGAACAGATCTTATAGCAGTGCTATAGCAGAGTCCAGCCAGCTTTGCAGCTAAGCCCCGCCCACTGCACGCTTGTGATTGGCTAGCTCTCGAAAGGAAATGTCGTCACACTATACTCTGTTTTTTTCCATCTGTTCACCCGCCTGTGGTGTTTGCATATGGTAACACTGCGTCCTGGGCTTTAGATAGTTACGATATGTGAAAGTTTTAGGTAAATAAAAGGATATCTGGGTACATTTGCAACTGAAAAGTGTTTTAATAATTTACTGTATGCGAATTACACCGTTAATATTCGAAATAGGATATTGTTATTATTATTGTTGAATGTAAGCCCGGGACGCAGTGTTACCATAAGCAAACACCGTAGGCGGGTGGACAGATGGAAAAAAACCGAGTATAGTTAACAGTCCAAATGATTTCCAGTATGGATTTGACTCCTTTCGATGATGTCGAGTTTCGTACATGAATCATGAAACCACAGATATGAGTTTCCGGAGTTGTGAAATATGCAATTGATATCTCCGATAAAAGTCATATTAAGTTATATATCAGTATGAAGAAATTGGATCATTTTGTCTGCGTAGCCTAAATACATACGCATTATAGTTTTTTTTTTTTTCTTTTTTTTTATTGGTGTTGGCCTGCATAAGCGATCCGACATAGAATACATTAATTGAAATGAAACAGACTTATGCAGCCAGTTGCGATTTTAGGTTATTAAATAATCATAATCCTGCATTTCAAATGTTAATACCATTGAGAGATTAGGCCTACACGCAATTTCTTAAATTTTGAGCCAATGACAGAGCATAGGCCTACTCGTAAATTTCTTATATTTTGAGGCATTGGCAGAGTATAGGCCTTCTTGTCAATCTCTTATGTCTTGAGGCAATGACGGGGCATAGGTCTACACGTCAGATACTTATATTTTGAGTAATGTCAAGACATAGGCCTACACATAAAATTCTTATATATTGAGACAATGACAGGGCGTCAGCCTCCACTTCAGTTTCATATTGCAAATAGTCCTTTGCCTGTGTCTGTTAGAAATAGAGTAGCTTTTAATTAATATAGTAGTTTGAACTCCAAGATATATAATGTAAATGCATGAAGTGGAATGTACTACACGTATGAGCAAAAGCACATACACATACGTACATGCGTAGATGGCCAAATCTTAGGACTGCCTCAGCCTTACACACAACTATAAAACTGCTTTTAATGAACTATATTGAAAATGTATTTACTAAAGGGATAACACATTATATTACTCTGACGAGTAAATATAAGACTGCTGTAGAATTTCTATGGAAATGAAGGCATCATAAGCTACTTAACAAATTAGAAAAATATATGATAGCTGAAAAGTTATACATGAGATGATCCAAACCAGTCTGCGAGTAGTACATGAATCACTTGGTTTTTGGGCCATTCTCTCTCTCTCTCTCTCTCTCTCTCTCTCTCTCTCTCTCTCTCTCTCTCTCTCTCTCTCTCTCTGTGTGTGTGTGTGTGTGTGTGTGTGTGTGTGTGTGTTGTTAGGAGAATATTCTAGCGCAGACTATATTCATAAAGATCTCCATTACTTTTAATCAAAACAAATTACTAAATTTCAGTTGACAAGAATAGGCCGATAATTCTTTATGCCAGTATTTTATGTTAGGATACCATAAGAAAATTTTTCGAAATTACTACAAGCATCATAACAGCAGCAACAAAAACAAGAATAACCACAACAAGAACCACAATAAAACGGCTGAATATAAGATAGGCCTATATTCCAAACGTCATTAGCTTCGTAAACCGACAAAAAGACCTTATAGGTCTATGTCATTTTTATTATCCTATTATTTCGAAAGGAGTTAATGTCCTCAAGAAATTTCGCAGCAATTTACATCCAATATGAATTGTACACCCTATCATACTGTAACTTTTTTAAAAAAAACAAAGATATCTTATGGTTTTATAAACTGCAGTCACTGCTTGTCATCCCTCCGAATGTGTAAACTATTTCACTGAAATCGATTTTAAGACTATGCAAATGTAGTAAAACTTCCTGAAATCAATACGAAATACCAGTCATTGCAGCTCTGAGAAAGTCTTTGTGTTTAAATTTAGAATGGCGAACACGCTCGAGAATATCAGACGGTAATGACCATTGTTTAGCGATTCAAGTGCACAGATTCGAACATTCCCAGAGACACCTTCGTATTCAGGTGAACCTCATTTACGAAATATAACATTGCAACAACACAGAACACTTCTGACTTCATTCATATTTTCCTGTTTTTTACCATTTTTAGGGAGATGTGTATTCTGATTTTATTTCAGGAGATAATATAATGTTTCATTTTGATAATCAGCACAACGTATTTTAGCTCGGTAAAACAACCATTGCAAAATAAATGAAGATGAAACGAACCAACGATTAATCAACTTTTCGAAATTATTTCCAACCAATCAGCTTCAAGGAATGGTTATGACGTAATCAGTAGGCGGGGCTTAGCTGCAAAGCTGGCTGGTCTTTGCTATAGTATATTAGTGTCGGAATGTCCTCTCCATGAACGAATGACAACCAACGTATCTCAGATATCGTAACAGAAAGCGTCATCATTAAATGTTCCTATAAATAACAGGAGTGTAACTCAACTGGTACCTATCTTGTGTTGTTACTATAAAGGGAACTACCTGGTTACGCTGAAGGCAATTAGGCCAAGGCTAGGCCTATCGTAATTAGCAGGAGTTGACGTCAGCGAGGGACCGTTCGTATGACAACACCGCATGATTGGAAAAAAAATTCCCTTTGGGAATTCTCATTACGGGAACCAACCTGGCTGTGGAGGTTACATTTGATGTTGGTGATGATTTTTACCTTGAGTGAGGATAATATTTGAACCCTCGAAAATTATGATATTTTCACATTTGTGCAGATGGTTTCAAAAACAAAATTCTGAGTGGATGTTGCTGCTGGCCTTGGGAGGATATGTATTTTGATTTTTTTCTATGAATTATTTATCTGGAAAATTTTATGCTGACAAATTAAGGATGTTAATGGTCTTTTACCAGATTTAATTATATTTCATCCTCACCCAGATAAATACGTTATTGACGCTTTAGTAATGAAATTACTTGAGATATATATGTATGTGTGGATGAATGAATGTATATGTATGTATGATGTATGTAAGGTTTAAATTCCATTTTAGTTTATTCATTAAATACTAAAGTTTGCGAAGACGTTATAAGAATTTTATTTATTTGTCGAAAGCCAAAATAAAGAAGAAACTCACAATTGAGGTAGGGTTAATGTCTCTTATTAATAAGTAAATAAATAAGAATAAAAGAGAAACTAATTACTACAGAAGGTCTAAACGCGTGGACCATGATGGATCCCAAAATGCAACAGAATAAGAGGTTACAAAATTCTTGGAAGCTTGAGGGAGTTTTTCGAAAAAATTATATATGGATCAGAAGCACGAGTTTATTTTTGCTAGGCGTGGTGACAGAGACCAGTAGATTGTCCTCATTCATCAAAACAAAGGCTTATGAGTTGGGAGATAAAGGAGTGATAAGTATGGTCAGGATTCTCAGTGAGATGAAAAGCTGCAAAATGAGATTCTACGTTTCACTAATACCCTTATGTTCGATGTTATTTCTTTACAACTACTACTATAACTGAAACTCGGCGCATTGCTGAGGAAAGCTGAGAAAAGGTATATAATTTTTTGGGGGAAATAGAAATAATGTAAGCCAGAATTCATTTTCGGAAATATACCAGATCATTAGCTTGTACTGGTGACAAACGTGTCCGACGCGCGAATGTTACTCGATGGGGGCGGAGCTATATTTATGTTCCTACAACTTAAATACACACACACACACACACACACACACACACACATATATATATATATATATATATATATATATATATGATCAATTAATCAATCAACATAAATGTGTGTATGCCTGTTATGTATATCAGAAGCATTATACTTTTACTTACTTTATATACCCAGTTTGTGCAACGAATTCTTTCAACTGCGAACATTATGAGGCCATAAGACCTCAAGGGAATAGCACCAAAGTATTTGCAGAAGAGCGAATTCCTTTTAAGAGCAGCGGCGTGACGTCGATGTGCCCTGGAATTTAATGTCTCTCCAGGCAATGCTCAAGAAGTTCAAAAGTTCATAAAGTTCAAAAGTCCAGAGGCGTTGGGAAGATGAAGATACAAGATCACATGTGATACTTTGGGACGATGTTTCAAGGTGATGAACGTGATGGGATGTTTTCGTGTATTATATAATATATATATATATATATATTATATATATATATATATATATATATATATATATATATATATACATGAATTTTTATCTACTTGCATTAAGCTACAAATGTCCTTTAATATCCATTTCGCTCTACCTCGGAATTGATATATTTTGATATATGTTAACTGAAGGGGAATTGTTTAGTTGATTATAATTTCGTCCTCTCGTCGGTTCAAACCAGCGCCCACGAAAGGACGAAATTTTTATCTACTGAAAAATTACCCTTCAGTTAACATATATGAAAATACATTAATTCCGAGGTAGAGCGAATTGGATATTATAGGACATTTGTAGCTTAATGCATAATATATATGTGTAATTATAATATATATTATATATATATATATTATATAATATATTTATATATATGATATGTATGTATATATATAAATTTGACTCACATCAGGATCGAACCTGGGTTCGATTCTGATTCTAGTCAGAAATTTATATATCAATAGTTAGTTGTATGCACAGCATACTACCTCGTGTATTTATCAGCGTATATACACAAAGACACATTGGTGTATGTATAGAAATTCTAACATCACATGATACATGTTGGCTACGTCATGGCTGTCAGATACCAAAATTAGAAAAACAGATGAACAAAAATGAAAAAACAAACTGACTTGTCTGTGTTTTCGTATTCGGATTGAAAAATTCATTTCGATAGAAATGTCGAAATCAAATATTCTATTTCTTGTTATGCAGATTGCTTTGGCCACTGCGTATGTGGGATTAATTTGTGTAAGGGATAAAGAAAAAAAAGATAATGTGTTACTCTGTGCAAGCAAACACTTTCGAAGCGCAGTTCTGCTGTTGTTATGTGCACGTTTTGTTTCTTATATAAGTTTTTGAAGGTTTTCTATGGCCCCCTTCTACACTTCACATCAATTTGTATTCAGTCTTGCAGCGCAAGGAAAATGCATCTATTTCGGCAAGAGTCGAAAACGGTAAATGAATCATTTCCTGCTGTGCAGTATTAATGATGAATTTACATATCTCATGGAAGACAGTAAAATTGAAGTGACGTGAAATATGTAAGCAGTTCACGGCTTAGCTTTCTGTTGTTGACATTTTATAAAGCTGAGATATACTTCCTGTGACATGGACAGATTTACCACAATTCTCCCAGTTATTCTCTAATCAAGATTCCATTACAAAGTACTTAAAAAGTATCTCCGTTTTTTGAAGGCTGGGATGAGTAAGGCAACCTTTTTCCTTCCTGTTTAAATTCTTTTTTTTAATGGCATCACTACAGGTATATTTTTACAAGCATATCTAGCACTTCATATTAATTATAATGCTTAACGATTAATTTGGACATGTGTGTTGATTGGATTATCTTTATATGAATATTTTTAATCAGGGCTTTTATTTCGAAAGTTAGGAAACGCAAATGGTGTATATATTTTATATTAAATTTTTTTTTATTATTTGTAATTCCTGGTTGTATCCAACTTCCCATCCCCCTGCCTCTCTCCCTCTCATAATGCTGTTAATGAGGTAGTTAACACTTTTTCGTCTCTTTTTGACTCCTGTCTGAAGTGGAAATTTACGGATTACTCTCTCTCTCTCTCTCTCTCTCTCTCTCTCTCTCTCTCTCTCTCTCTCTCTTTCCGTTTAATGAATGGTAATTCCTTTTTCATGAATTTCCACATATTTTTCATTTACTTGACAGATTCATAGCTTCCCCTAAAGGAGTTTGATTTTTGTTAGTTATCATTTGAGACAATGTCTCCTAATGATGTTGCGGTTTGCATTTCATTTGTTTATACATATTAGTGTTCGTATATGTGTTCGTCAAGTATGAAAGAAACTGCCAGGTAAAGATTGCATTTGCCCAACTGAAAGCTATTTTTTCCCGAAAAGGAGGTCGCTCTAGAGGGTATTAAACTCCTGATTTTGGGCTGATTTTGGGATGAGGTTCGAAGCCGTATGTTCTTTTAATTTCCATGCTGCGACCCACCACGAACAATTAACCACTTAAATCTTAAAAGAATTTTCAGCATTCGGGTCTGATTGGATAATTCCTTTGAAATTCCCCTCTATTTTGATATTTTCCTAGACTTGTTGTTATTCATATCTATTGTCAGAAGATTTATCAACCTTAGTTTGTCTGTTATTACACAATCTGAAGTTCATCAGTTATTACGCAAGGTGATTACACTTTATTTACCCCGTGGATGGATGGTGCCTAAGTGCACCTCACGAGGTGCACTGTAGGCATAACTTAAGGGTCTTTGCAGCGTCCCTTCGGCCCCCTAGCTGTAATATCTTTCACTCCTTTTACTGTACCTCCGTTCATCTTTTCTATCTTCCATCATACTCTCCACCCTCTAATAACAATTGCTTCATATTGAGGTTTTCTTTCTCTTATTCCTTTAAAAGCCTCATACTGTCAGTTCCCCTTCCAGCGGTAAATGATCTAAAAGGTCTCATTGCTCTGCCTTTGGCTAAATTCTAAGTTCAATTCTAGCCTGTATTTCTTAAAAATTGCTCCTGTGATTCCTAAAACTCAAAATTCCCCGAAAGCAGAGAACATTTTTTTAAATTTTTCTTTTCCACTTGATCTGAGTCTGAAGCCAAATAAAATTTGTGTCCAGACAGCTAAAGTTTTCAATTTCTCCGAGGCTTCTAAAGAAAGGAATTTCCTGAAGAGTGCGAAGAGTTATAAATTTATTTTTAAATTACCTCACAGTAAGGGAGATTCATATATGTAATTGCCCTCCAGTCTGCCGGAGTAGTTCAGGATTGTAAGACAGATTGTGAAAAAAATAATAATATGCGATGATTGGGAAAGAGGTAGTGTTTTTGGAATTTACTGAATAAATAAATATCAGTGTAAATGGATTTTGATGCAGATAACGATTAGAGTGTAAGTTATATCTCTTGGGAAATGGCAATTTTTGATGTTAATTGAATTTATCTAAATTAAAGCTTTCCCGTTTCCCGTAGCATTTCAAAACATAATGTGTAATATGAGACATATCACTTGTAACGGGATATTGTTATTCCACAAACACAGGACACATACGTGATGGCATTGGTTTTATATTGAGTGATCTGCATATATTTATATAATATATATAATATATATTATATAGATATATACTATAGATATATATATATTTATTATAATATTAATTTATTTTAAATAAATGTAATTTATATAACATATATATATATATATATATATATATATATATATATCTATAATATTATATATATATTAATATATATCCATATGTATATATTTATATATATATTATATATATTATATCTATATGTATATATCTAGATAAAAAGTTTAATAATATATAATAGTAATCATATCTTAATAATTTTTTTAAATATTGTATATACATATATATATTATATATAGTATATGATATACTATATGTATAATACTTATAATATATATATATACGCTATTTGTATATATCTATTTCGATATATACCTTAATATCTATAATATATCTATATATATATATATATATCATATATATATATATGTATGTGTGTGTGTGTGCGTGTGTGTACACACGCATACTTTACACACATACACCACACACACACACACACACACACGCACACACACACACACACACATATATATATATATATATATATATATATATATATATATATAATATATTAATATAATATATATATATTTATATATATATATAAATATATATATATATAAGATTATGTTTGTACAGTATATATATATACCACCTGTATTTACATATACTCATGCAAAGTTAAATAATTCTGCGAGCATTTATGGTCCCTATCTCTGTCTCCTGTTCATAACGTTAATTGTTATTACTGATGCCCTTTTCCAGCCTTCCATGATTGCTTATTTTTGTAGGGTGCAATTTCTTGGAAGTACGATAGTTTGGAATAATATAAAGTGAAGGAAAGATAATTTAGTAGAAAATGGTAAATAACAGAATCTTAACAATATGAAATAGTACATTAATAGTTTGAAGCACACAAAGAAAATGGTTAAAACATAACTCCTGTGTGAAGACATTACTTGTTGATATGTTCACCTGTATTCAGACTCATTAACTACGACAAAATTTAGATTTATTGAAGTCCGACAAACACATTTAGTCAGTAGTGTTTTTTTTTTTTAGGTGAAACAGATACAAAATTTGACCAAACAAAAACTTCTTTCAGTGTTCTTCTGAAGATGGAAAAAGTAACCCACAAAATTACTTAGTGTAACTTGTTTACTTGTAAAATAATATGTAAATACTTGCAAGTAAACAAGTTATAATAAGTAATTTTGTGGGCTTCTTTTTCCATCTTAAAGAATTTAATATTATTAATGTACGGATAGTGTTGGCGAAAGTCTTTTATTATATATAGAAAAATAAGGCTGTTAAAGCATGCTTCAAGCAGTTAATTATGTAGGCACTGAAATACCAGAACATACACAATTTTGTTCAACAGAAAAGCTGCTGTGTTTTTATCATTATTTTTGTTTAGTGAGAAATGTGTAAAAAAGTAATAAAAAATAAATAAAAAAGAAGCAGGAAAGAATAAATTGGTTTATTGTACCGATAATGTTGTCAAAAAGACTTTTTATTATTGATAAAAAATAAATAAAAAAGAAGCAGGAAAGAATAAATTGGTTTATTGTACCGATAATGTTGTCAAAAAGATTTTTATTATATATATAGAAAAATTATTTTTTATTATAAAATAAAGCATGCTTCAAGGAGTTAATTATGTAGACACTAAAGTACCAGAACATACACATTTTTGCTCAGCAGAAAAGCTGCTGCGTGTTTTTGTCATTATTTTTGTTTAGTGAAATATGTGTAAAATAAATAAATAAAAAGAAGCAGGAAAGAATAAATAAATAATTAAAAATTTAATAAAAAAAGAAGCAGGAAAGAATAAATTCAATGGGAAACGGCAAGGAGAGCTGAATAAGGACAGTGCCGTTGAAGGTTTTGGATATGGCGGTCCCATTATATGCGCTGTACCCAGTGATTCGAACGTTATATCAAAAGAATCTTTCTCAAAAGAAGGAGCCATTTCTCAACCAACATTTTCGGAGGAGTTGACGGTACCTTCGGCAGTAGCATGTCAGTATCAATAACTTCAGATTTTCAAGAATGCGCCGACTGTCAATTGGACAGGGGAACAAAACTGCCTTATTTATATGCGAGAAAAAGCACACGGAATTCTTTCTCTCTTTTATCCCGGAACCTGAATGGGTCTCTCTCTCTCTCTCTCTCTCTCTCTATCTCCTCACTTCTCCTCTCTCTCCTCTCTCTCTCTCTCTCTCTCTCTCTCTCTCTCTCTCTCTCTCTTTGGAGATTGCTCTTGGTACCTGGGATATCGAGTCGATTTTGGATCGGTATAATTGAATTACGGCGACCAATTAAAAATTTAAGGTCCTCCCATACTACCCGACTGAGCCTCACCCCCCTCACTCTCTCTCTCTCTCTCTCTCCGGCATCTCTCTCTCTCTCTCTCTATTCCCTCTCTCTCTCTCTCTCTCTCTCTCTCTCTCTCTCTCTCTCTGTTCCCTTCTTGCCTGTAGCGACTGATACAGAATTCCAGCTGAGGTTTACTACTTTTTTGTTTTTATTTTATTTATTTATTTATTTATTTATTTATTTTTTTTTTTTTTTATTTCTTCAAGGGTCGTTAGGAAGTCGAATTATCCATCAGAAACTGGGTACTTTTTGGGGGTAATTATATTGGCATAAATGAAAGTTTTTGATGCGTATATACCAATAAGAGCAAAGAGGCAGTTGTGCCGAAATTTAGCAGTTTAAAGTTTTTACTTTTTTTCTCTCTCTCCTCTTTTGAAGGCAGATTTGCATATTCAAGAATCCCATTTCATTTCCTCATCTTTAAACCAAATTTTAATTCGCATGTGATATTTATATTTTAGATTTTTTAAACAAGGAGTTATTTTTATCGGCAATCAAAGGAATATTGAAATCCGTGTGGACGAAGTTAATGGCAAAGCTGCATGAAAGCCTTCTAGAAAATGTTGTAAGTAATTTTCACGTGAGCAGTGGTCTCAGTAAATGCTATGCTCTATTTTCACGTTCTACATCGAACTGCCAAGAGATATTTTGTGAATTTTGAGAAACAAATTCCTGCCATCTCCTGTAGATCTCCTTACTGCCCTTGACGATCCTGTTTTCGATAAAGGTCCAGGTTTCACAAAATAAATAGATGAATAAAACCAAGTAAATGTTGAAAATCCTGTTCTTGAGACATTTCCGAAGTGGGTGAAAATATTTTAGTTGGTGTCATTCAGATTCGAGAATGTCAGGTGCTGGACAAGATTGACAGAGAGGAGCTGATTCTTCACCAGTAAAAGTAGGCTATCTTGGCAATCTCTTCAATGAATATTAATTTTATGTGAATACGCTGAGCCACATCACACGGGATCAAGTGAATGAACCTGGTATCGGTAAGGTTCAAGAGGAAGGGTTATTATATAAGGGCACAAAGAATTAAGTTGGACCCCGCAACTTATGTCCTGAATTTTTTTAGTGCCATCCGCACTAAAAATGGCAAATATGTTCATTTCACATAAGTTTGAATTTGTGTGTTAAATTTAGGGCGTTTACGGGCAAAAACGTGCCTCAGAATATATCGCCTTTGCCACATCATGAGATTATGGGGTATGAGCCAGAAGCTCACATATTCGATTTGTGTTACAAATGCATTTGCGGTTATCAATTTTGTTTTTAATTGATTTGGATTCTGTGGACCATTTTCTGTTTAGCGTAATACCCGAAGCATTAGGCAACCGTCCATTCGCTAATGGCCGCTGTTTAATTTGATTAAACGTGGATATTATGGAACATTTGCAAATTCGTATTGCTCTTATTATTTATTTTCTTACATTTTCCTGTGACAAGTAGAAAAGAGAGGCCACAGGAAAGACAAAAGGAGGAGAAATATATATATATATATATATATATATATATATATATATATATATATATATATATATGTGTGTGTGTGTGTGTGTGTACTTAAAAAATCACAGTAGATGCACGTGACTTCATTAAATAATCGAATACCACAGGAAAATGATAGTCAGAAATCCAAGCACTTTCGTCTTTACTAAGACATTGTCAAGGAACGAATGAAATACAGTTGGAGAGAAAGTTATCAGGTAAACAACAAGATCAAGAATACCAGACGGTTAATTAATTGTCAAAAGGGTAAAAATTAAAGATATCCAGGATCATCGGATATCACACTGTCACAAACCTAAACACAGATTTAAAACTAACAGAAGCTACAAAGTATCCGTATAGTCCAAAACATGTAAAAACTGAATATATTAATTTTGGTGCTTATATTTATCTGCAACTGTTTTCATTATGAAGGCACCAATTTTAAATAAACCAAGACTTAAATTTAGAACATTTACTTTATTTGACTTGATGAAACAAGATTCAATGATATTCCTTTTAACTGTAATGACACAGTTGAAAGGAATGTCGCTGAATCTTGTTTCATCAAGTCAAATAATGGAAATGTTCTAAATTTAAGTCTTGGTTTATTTAAACTTGATGCCTTCATAATGAAAAATGTTGCAGATAAATAGAAGCAACAAAATTAATATATTCATTTTTTACATATTTTGGACTATACGGATACTTTGTAGTTTCTGTTAGGGTTAAATCTATGTTTAGGTTTGTCACCGTCTTGACAATTAACCATCTGGCATTCTTGATCTTGTTGTTTACCTGATAACTTTCTCTCCAAATGTATTTCATTCGTTCCTTGACAATGACTTAGTTAAGACGAAAGCGCTTGGTTAATTGTCAAGACGGTGACAAACCTAAACATAGATTTAACCCTAACAGAAACTACAAAGTATCCGTATAGGCCAAAATATGTAAATAATGAATATATTATTTTGGTTGCTTCTATATATAAAATATATATATATAATATCATAATATATATGATAATATATAAATATATATTTATATAATATATGTGTGTGTGTGTGTGTGTGGGGGGGGGGGGGTTTAATTGATTGATTTATGGTTACTAAAACTGGCGTCACAACGTCTGGTTCCTATATAATATAATATTATATATATATATATATATATATATATATATATATATATATATATATATATATATATATAAGTCCCGAATGATCGCTGTTTTTTTTCAAAATTGCCATTGTGATCATTATTTATACTGATGTTTGTAATACGCTTTTGTGCTTTTGTAAAATCTCCATCTACGTACTTCAGTTATTCTACTATGTAAGATATTTTATTTAGGTTAAAGAATTCGCCTAAACTAATATCCATAGTTATTCGGACCACTTACCTGTATTGCTTCTCGGGATGAATCATAAATAGTTTATTATAAAATTGTATTGCAAGCTGTAGTAGGGTGTTAAATTAAGGGACCCCGCCCCCATTCACCCCTGAAGTAGGTCCTCATGATTATAATGACTCCATTTTAGGTGGGACTAACTCATTAGCAGGCATTTAGATGCATTGATTATGTTGTGTTGTATGTGAGCATAACATATTAAATACAGTTCTGGAGTGGTTAGGAAGGGTTAGGAAAGGTTAGTATGTGCGCGGCAGAAGTAGCATCAAAGGAGCGCGCGCAAGATATGTAGATTCGATGCCTGCTTGTGTTTGTTTGTTTGTTTGTTTGTATGGTGTTTTTACGTTGGTTTGGAAGCAGTGGTTATTCAGCAACGGGACCAACGGCTTTACGTGACTTCCTGACCACGTCGAGAGTGAACTTCTATCACCAGAAATACACATCTCTCACACCTCAATGGAAAGTCCGAGAATTGAACTCGTGGCCACCGAGGTGGCAGGCCAAAACCATACCAATCATGCCACTGTGGCGCTATGATGCCTGCTTGTGAACCTTGAGAAATGGCTGTCTGAAGCCAATGCTGTGGATATTCTACTACTGCATCCTGTGGTCATTCCTGCTTCATTTTTCTTTTTTCTGTGCAGCCATTCCCTTTTTTTGGGGAAAACTGCTCAATGGTGTCAAAATAATGGGTTTCAGCCTAGATGTAGAATGACCTGGAGCCAGCAACCACATGCCAAAAGGCCTTGCAAAGAACAGTACATTTAATTGATTCTGGAGCTGACCCTTATACGGTGAAAATGATTATCGTTTAGATGGAAATAAAACCCACCTTGCTGAAGAAGTTTAGCGTCAGTCCTACCTGAAAGGTTATTAATCTCAAACAGGAAACGGAAATTTATTGCTGTAGAAAGATGGAATGGAGAATAATTATGCTATATATATATATATATATATATATATATATATATATATATATATATATATATATATATGTGTGTGTGTGTGTGTGTGTGTGTTGTGTGTGTGTGTGTGTGATATAAAGAGATCTAGTGAGTATAAAATTTGGTTTTTATACGCCTCCTTAAGTATCTCTCTCTGTGTCCTCTCTCTCTTCTCTCTCTCTCTCTCTCTCTCTCTTACTATGCATGAACCAACTTTTGGCGGCGGATGACAAGACCTACCAAGTTAAGAAAACTTCTCCCCCACCGTCTTCCAATCTTTCCTTAGTATTCGTTCAGAAAAGTTCAGATGTTGTTATAAGGTGCTGACGAAGGAAGTTGATCAAGTACTTCATTCTTCATGGGTTTAAGTCTTTTTTTCTTCTTCTGTTAGTTTTAATATCTTTTTTCAAATTTAGTATTTTGTTCTACTCTTTTTCTTCCGTTTTGTTCTGTTTTCCATTTTGGATTTTGGCGCTCAGTTTTTTTATTTGATTTTTATAATCATCACATTTTTCTACAATTGCAACTATATTAAGGAATGGTGTACAAAATGTTGCTGTGGATGTGCTGTTTATCCAGCGGCGTACATTTCTGTACTGGTGAATACTTATGAAATGCGTAAAATTAACCAATAATTCAATGAAATACATTGACGTTGAAATGCATCCGTTAAGAAATCTCTGATCTCGGAATGAAGAATCTTAAAAATCTAAATTTGCCTGAAACAAAGTTATACATTTCAGAAAAGTATTTTTTTTTATTCCAGTTACAGCTGATGATATATGTATCCAGGCCTTGACTTTTAAGTGCAAAATGTCGCCTGAAATTCTAAAGTTTTATCGAAAAATGCAAAATTACGTGGCCGGAATGAATTGAATTACTCACTGAATGAAATTCAGTGAGTGAACCGTTTCAAGCATCTCTTGCTTCAGCTGAAGGTGATGTTGCGCAAATGGACGAAAGATTTAGTCATTCTGGTAAGATGTAATTTCGACGACGCAGTCCTTATCACTACGGCTTATAAAGAGTTAAGCAAGGCTTACAAGGATTTCTCAGATTAAAATACCTGCTGCTCTAATTTTTATGCTTTCGATTCATAATTGCGCAAACCGAGTGAGGCCGGTTTAGCTGATGCTCTTGCCTTCGAGTTGATTTGTTACTTTTTTACTGAAATAGCTTTTTTTTTAGGGAATACGTGTACGTTTACGCATCCATGACAAGCTAAAGAATCAAACAAAAAACTTCTTTCGGTTTTCTTCTGAAGATTGAAAAAGAAACCCACAAAATCACTGTGTAACTTGTTTACTTCTAAGTATTTACATTTAATTTTACTCCACACTCGAGTACTTTCAGGCCCTATCTGTGGCCCATTTTCAAGATATGTTGGGTTGTCAGCCTGGGTCAAGGCCAAGCAGTCTTATCTTCTGTTGTAGTGTTGCTGTGGGTACATGATGAACCAAACAAAAACTTCTTTCAGTTTTCTTCTGAAGATTGAAAAAGAAACCCACAAAATCTTTGTGTAACTTGTTTACTTCTAAGTATTTAAATGTAAATACTTAGAAGTAAACAAGTTACACAGTGATTTTGTGGGTTTCTTTTTCAAGCTAAAGAATATTTTCATATTTATGTATGCATATATCTAAGCATTTTTTTTTGCGTGTTTCCTCTTTGTGGTGTTATATATTTGTCAACTTTTGTATGAACAACTATGCCACATTCATCCCCTTTTACAAATACCTATACACAAACTAATCACTAGCTTTGATATATATACTAATTTCCCTGAGATGAATAATCCATGTCTCATTACTTTTATAGTACCTTACCTTACAGACCTTACAGCTCGTTCGGGTTGCCCCAGGTCCCTCAGTGTGAGGCACCTCTAATGTCTACCAGAGATTTGCTAATGCATCTTCCGGTATATTTGGCATCTTCCAATCTGGGATGGTCTGGGATGCACCTTAGATATTTGTCGAGCTTATTCTTAAACACATCTACGCTCACTCCTGATATGCTCCTCAGATGAGCTGGCAACGCATTGAATAGACGCTACATTATCGATGCTGGTCCGTAGTGGATTAATGTCCTGTGTGCTTTCCTTAGTTTTCCTGGTTTAGTTTTGGCCACTATTAATCTACCTCTGCTTGCTCTTTCCGAGTGAAGCAGCTTTTGTTGTCATGTTTTTCCTCTTGTCCGACTCATAGGTGGCGAAAACCGTGTTTGTTTCACTTCTGTAAATATAAACTGATTAAGGTTGAGGTTCCGATACTTGAAGTCTGATTTCTTCGTGATGAAAACTGTCTTTGATAACTTACTGAATTGATTGTTGCTCATTCATTATAGTTGAGCCAGATTTCACAAAGAACCATTCGAAAATGTCGTTCACTTGTTAATTAAAGTTTTCTGGGGAACAGAACGTCCAATCTGGCAGCTGAAAGTTGTTGGCAATTTCATCTCTGTGAAAAGGAGTGATTGTTATTCGTCGAAATAAAAGCCAGGGTAATAATTGTGTGATCCCTTGATAATGGTTGAAGAGTAATTGGGTAAAGACAAGTCCTTTCACCAGTAAGCCTTTTTGGGAAGTGCAGTATTGTGGAAAGAAAGATAAACAGTAAAAAATCATTGATATACAGATTAATAAACTTGATTTTACAGGATGTCGAACTCTCTTCTGCTTAGTTATATTTTTAACTCATTGAAATCGATATGTACGGTTATTATCATTTGGTATTATATTTAGTTCTGTGTATTGTTTCAGCTCGTGATTCTGTTTAAGCTTTATTATATTTTTATTTATTTACACATTGGCCATAATGAACGGTACTGTAAGTCTTATGAAAGTGGAGTTACGATATATAAATAATAGTGCAAACTTTTTTAAATACAGTTTTGAGACTACATATATTGACTTGAATATATAAACGAGTAAAAAATGCTAATCGAGTTTTCTGTACTGCATATAGTTCTGTATGAAACTCTCAGCCATGGCCCATGAAACTCTCAGCTGCTGCCCATGAAACTTTCAGACATGGTCCGGTTGTGGCCTTTGTTGTTAGCACGTATAACGGTGCCAGACGCACGATCATCGCTAACTTTAACCTTAAATAAGATAAAAAAAATACTGAGGCTAGAGGGCTGCAATTTGGTATGTTTGATGATTGGAGGGTGTATGATCAACATAGCAGTTTGCAGCCCTCTAGCCTCAGTAGTTTCTGGGATCTGAGGGCGTACAGAAAAAGTGCGGACGGACAAACAAATAACCATCTCAGCAGTTTTCTTTCACAGAGAACAAAAAAGTGTGGTTAAAGGATTTGACGTTATTCCCCCTGAATCCTGGACTTGATTGCTGTAACGCAATTGAGCGAATTGACTTTATATTATCGGATACGAGAAGCCGGCTTCAGAATCCGCTGAAACTCATCTTTCTAAATTGGAGGGTTCCTTCGAAGAAAAGGAAGGCTCTTGATCAGAATGGCGCTTGTGAGCTTACATGGTTGAAGGCCATTGATTTGGATTGTTGTCATTATTATTCTCTTCTCAGAAATGCGTCTTTAAGTAAGTCATCATTTCTTCCAATACCGTGAGATGCCAAGAGCCTCTGTGAAATTCCCCGTATTTACCGAGACTTCACGTTCACAAAAGCAAAGTGGGTTGAGTGATTAACCGATGGAAATATTATGAACGGTATACAGTCTGTTATGTGAGACATGGATTTGGATGATCTACATCCTTACAAACCAGTTTTATGATGTACAATGCACATCTTTATAAACCAATTTTAGACTGATCATCCCAGCGCTCAGTTAGCAATTTTCTAACCAGCAGTGTTGGTGTTCGCCAGACTGTCAACAATTATAATTATTATATATGATTTCTCTCTCTCTCTCTCTCTCTCTCTCTCTCTCTCTCTCTCTGTGTGTGTGTGTGTGTGTGTGTGTGTGTGTGTGTGTGTGTGTTTCTGTAAGTTAGAAGTACTAGCGAGTGCTATAAATTATCTATGTAATTCAAATCTGGAATTGAAATAGTGTGTACTATACAAAAAACTGTCACCTCAACGTAATATTCCTCTCTCTCTCTCTCTCTCTCTCTCTCTCTCTCTCTCTCGCTATATATATATATATACACACACACATATATATATATATATATATATATATATATATATAATCCTTGTATATGTATTTATATATATATATATATATATATATATATATATTATATATATATATATATATATACATAATAAGAAGTCCTAATGAATGCTATACATTTTCCATGTAATTCAAATCTGGAATTGAAATAGTGTACTAAACAAAAAACTGTCATCTCAGCTTAATTCTCCTTTCTCTCTCTCTCTCTCTCTCTCTCTCTCTCTCTGACGTAACCTAGATTTAGTTTTGTTGCTGACAGGAGGGACCAATAATGACGACAAAATTGGTTTTACTAAACAGGTCTGTTAGGGGAGTTGCTCTTCCCAGCCTACATCAGGTTTGGATGAAGAGGGGAAGGTTTAATGAAGGAAACTCGCAACAGAAACTACTTCTCTGGTGCTTGCGGCAGTGGGTGGAAGCCCAGCAACTAAGGAGGAAAAGAAAAGCGAGAGAAAATAGCAGTATTTTTTACTTGATTTGACGTTTTCTGGGCGGTAGTTATTTCGATACTTTTCCGTTCCAGAATGTTTTGAATAAATCATTGTACATTTAGTGTAACTTATATGATTTACGTT
Organism: Macrobrachium nipponense; assembly: GCF_015104395.2. NCBI lineage: Eukaryota > Metazoa > Arthropoda > Malacostraca > Decapoda > Palaemonidae > Macrobrachium > Macrobrachium nipponense. The sequence continues at coordinate 76,724,511 of NC_087202.1, read as the reverse complement.
TGCCTCTTAATATATTTATTTTCAACAAAGTGTAAACGTTTACCGTAAAAAAATATGAGAGAATTGTCACACAATGGGTCATAATTATTGGATTAAAAAAACAGAATGGCACATTATATATAGTGTAACTTATATTTACGTTTGCCTCTTAATATATTTATTTTCAACAAACTGTAAACATTTACCGTAAACAAATGAGAGAATTGCCACACATTGGATCATAATTATTGGCTTTAAAAAAATAAAAAACATTAAAACTTGATTCATAATTATGGCACATTTTCAGAATGATCTCTTTCATGTTTATGGGGAAATAATTTTAAGATGGTAAAGTGAGTATTTTCCAAATGATGTTGTAAACTATCCGAATTAAGCTTTTGGTGACCTCAGACGAATTTTCGCAATGAATGTGGATATAATCTTTTCTTTTTTGGGTCGTAAATTTTCCGCACTATTATTTTTTTTATTTTACTATTTTATTTTTTAAGCAATTTCTTTGTTATTGGTGTTGTTTATTGATTGACTGATTGATTGATTGGTTGGTTGATTGATTGATTGATTGATTTTTTTTGCATATAATAGAAGTTTAAATACCGTTTCCCTTGGACTTGCAACCCTCAGGTAATTGGTCATGTATCACACCGAACAATGTTCTTCACTTTTTCACGTAAGTAGTTGAAATTCATCCTTCGTCGTCAGAAATCGAAGGTATAATTAACTCAATTTCCCTGATGAATGCAGTTAGGTTCAGCACCTGTTTGGCTAATGAAGCAGCCCATTATGACGGAAATTTTAGGCTCTGCTACGTTTCAGATATCCAATTCAGTGAAATAATGATATCTAGTTAAGGTGATTAATGCGTACCTTTCCACATTTGAGGACGGTCATATTACCGTTTTCCAGTGAGGTTGGGCACTGTGGGTCTCCCCCCCCCAAAAAAAAAAAAAATATTGAAAAATTTTTCGTAGTTGTCTTGACGGTACGAGTATCCGATCAGAATACTACTCTCACTCTAATAAAAACGGGCCAACCGATCTTTCTATTCGTATAATTGGTGTTATTTATGTTTTTAGCGTTATTGTTGTAATTAGAATAATACTTTAGGTTGATGTAACTACTTGGCAAGTAATTAAAAACGACAGTTTTTACTTGTATTTTAAAAGAAAGGTCTGGATTTTTGTTTGCATAATTCCTGTGATTGTATTGTGGAGAATAAATTGTGGATTATTATTTTCATTACCAATAACGAATGCCAGTAGAGCCTCGTCTATGCCACCAGTGACATTAAGTGATCGGCTGAGAATCATTTTCAAACCAAGTCAGTCATTCCTTTGCTGACTGAAATATATACTTAAGAGAAAACCGAATAACGTCCGCCAAAGAGACCATCATAATGAAATGAAACTTATTTTTACAAGGGAATAGGTACAAATTTCCACATGAATATCAAGCCGAATTTTATTCTCGAAATTAAATTTTTAATGAAAATATATACCCATATATTATTATTCTAATCCTCGAAGGAGTTACGGAAGTCTCTGAGCCTCATCACCCTTCCCCTTGTACAGATAGTCTGGAGCTTTAATAACGTAACTAAAACATCAAAGGAATATATATATATATATATATATATATATATATATATATATAGAGAGAGAGAGAGAGAGAGAGAGAGAGAGTTCAGTGGCGTGGTCGGTATGGTGTTGGCCTGCCACCTCGGTGGCCGCGAGTTCGATTCTCGGGCATTCCTTTGAGGTGTGAGAGATGTGTGTTTCTGGTGATAGGAGTTCACTCTCGACGTGGTTTGGAAGTCACGTTAAGCTGTTCGTCTCGTTGCTGAATAAACTACAGGCTCCATGCAACGTAAAAACACCATACCTACGTTTAAATCATCAGGTGGCTGTAGTAAGATAAATGATCAGTGGATGATCATCACATTGAGACGAATAACGATCAATGTTTTTCTTGTATTTCATAAGGTCATCTTGGTTAAGCGCCACTTCCTTGGTTTACTTCGGGCCGGGGTTATAAAGGGCAGTAGATTGCCTGTCACATTGGGTATTGCTGTTAGAAAAAAATATCAGCAACATACAGTAACTGTTAAGGCATCCAGCAGCTTATAAACCCCATTTTCCAATGACTGTGGTCTGTTCTCGGTTGATGATTGCTGAAGACCACTCTGTTGTACTGGAATATATTAATTGTGTATGGAACGTGAAAAAATAGGTCAATTTTACATTGCGCGACATAGTTCCTATTTATTTAGGATTCTCCAAATCGGTTTACTGGAGAATTAATGCACCAATTTGGCTGACGTTCAGTCAATAATGGCTGTATCATAATTAGATTTAACCTGAATATTGTCAGATGGAAATGAGAAGATATTTGCCCGTTGAATATTGTTGTTTGCTAGGGATCGCCCATTCAATACGTTTTCTATCTATGACGAGTCTATAGGAAGCAATTCCTTAGTTGCTTTAATAATAATAATAATAATAATAATAATAATAATAATAATAATAATAATAGTATAGTTATTTATATGATTATTTTTTTTTTTTTGCTCTATCACAGTCCTCCAATTCGACTGGGTGGTATTTATAGTGTGGGGTTCCGGGTTGCATCCTGCCTCCTTAGGAGTCCATCACTCTTCTTACTATGTGTGCCGTTTCTAGGATCACACTCTTCTGCATGAGTCCTGGAGCTACTTCAGCCTCTAGTTTTTCTAGATTCCTTTTCAGGGATCTTGGGATCGTGCCTAGTGCTCCAATGATTATGGGTACGATTTCCACTGGCATATCCCATATCCTTCTTATTTCTATTTTCAGATCTTGATACTTATCCATCTTTTCCCTCTCTTTCTCTTCAACTCTGGTGTCCCATGGTATTGCGACATCAATGAGTGATACTTTCTTCTTGACCTTGTCAATCAACGTCACGTCTGGTCTGTTTGCACGTATCACCCTATCCGTTCTGATACCATAGTCCCAGAGGATCTTTGCCTGATCGTTTTCTATCACTCCTTCAGGTTGGTGCTCGTACCACTTATTACTGCAAGGTAGCTGATGTTTCTTGCACAGGCTCCAGTGGAGGGCTTTTGCTACTGAATTATGCCTCTTTTTGTACTGGTTCTGTGCAAGTGCCGGGCATTCACTTGCTATGTGGTTTATGGTTTCACTTTTCGTATTGCACTTCCTACATATGGGAGAGATGTTATTTCCGTCTATCGTACTTTGAACATATCTGGTTCTTAGGGCCTGATCTTGTGCCGCTGTTATCATTCCTTCAGTTTCCTTCTTTAGCTCTCCCCTCAGTAGCCATTGCCAATTGTCATCGCTGGCTAGTTCTTTAGTCTGTCTCATGTATTGTCCGTGCATTGGTTTGTTGTGCCAGTCCTCTGTTATTATTATTATTATTATTATTATTATTATTATTATTATTATTATTATTATTATTGCGACTTGGCGCTCTGATTCACCTGAAAATATTTTATTGTGTTGGCACATTTTTAGAATCAGTCGATTTAGGAATTACACATTGGAATACAGTTCAAGTGGAGGAGGAATATCTGATACTCAGTTAATATTGTCATGTTTGTATGACTACATTTTGCTTATAAAGCATTAAAGGAAATATTGCGAAGTCTATATATAAAAACCGTTAATGCAATTTGTTGTGAGATAATGCGCAGAATTAGTATTGTAGTCTCACAGCTGTAATACCGACAACTGATAAGCTACAACGAGAAAATAATGCTATTAATTATGATATTATGAAAAATAGAAAATGGCCCGATGTTAAAAAAAATAAGCTGAAAATCAAACGTAATGAGACAGTGGTAAGAAAAATACAGCTTTTAAACGGAAACGACTTCGGAACATGTACAATTTGCTGTTCGTGTTTGCATCTTGCATTGCAACTGCTCATCTTGTTGACACACAGAATAACGGCTAATAGGAACGATGGGTCCTTTATCTGGTATTTTATTGCAAAAACTCCCTTATCACCTTCGAGGTTTATCTCCACTCCTTTCGTGTATGCCTTCATGTTTTTTTTCAAGAATTTTTGTTAGATGGCAGCCCGATGGACAAATTAGGGACTGTCAAAACAAGGATATAATAATTATTTTGATAATATTACACGTTTCCTCGATCCCTGATGTTTAGAATTCTTTAACTTTAAAAAAATAAATTTTTTAAGGAAAAAAATTGGAAGAGTCAAGAAACGATTGTATGCTATAGCGTTTTGTTCAAGGGTAAAAGTAGAGCCAGGACAGTGATATTTAATCGTTTATCGAAGTAAAATCTCAATGAGTGAAAATTGGGAAGGTGCTATTTCTACGATCAGCCCTCCATTACTACTGTCCTGAATTTGCGCTGGCCCCCACATCCCGATTTATTTTTCTCGTTCTGGGAAGTTTTTCACTTTGTTATCTTAATATTTTCTTCAGGAAAATTCCTTCCCCAATCAAAGTTTTTTTTTCGGTGTTTTTCCCTTAGCGTCCGTGTCATTGTTAACACATCATGTTTAAGTTTTTATTGTCATTCTTGTTAAATTTCCTTCATTAAATATTGTTTAGTTATTAACATATCAAAGAAAGAACTTTATTTTTCTAATGCGTTTAGTTTCTTCAACAACTCTTTCCCCTTCACCTGTTATAGTTCTGTTCTCAAGTGACCATTGGCTCACTTTAATCAGTAAGTAAACGTCGATTTAAGGATGACGCAAATAACAGAAACGCCAGGAAGCCCGCTAGTGTCTGCATTGGGACAATGCAAATTATTGTAGATTGACGTGTAGGGTATTTAGTGTGAATGGCAGTGGGACTCAATAAGGCTCGAGAGAGTTAGTAAGGTGAAAGAGGGAGTGAGTACTTGCACGTGTTTGCGTTCTTACCTCGCTGACAGGTCCTTTGATGTGAATGATGTGATGTCTTCGGCTTCAAGGGAGGAGGTTAAGTGCTAAGACTGACTAATGAGCGTCTTTAGATCCGGCGTTTGGGCTTGTTAGGGTAATTGAATAGCGTAATTGAAGAGCCATTACTATATATCCAACCGTCTGCAATATATACATCTTTAGGACCCGCCATTGGCCTGAATAGGTTGATTGAGCAGTCTGATAGAATGGCCTCTGTCTAATGACACTTTTTAGCCAGTTATTGGATCTTAAATATTTGATATGAAAGAACACACAGTGACTCTCTTTACCCCCAGACCATCAAGAGGGGTAGCTTAATGAGTATTTATATATATATTATAATTTATATATATTATATATATATAGTATATATGTATATATATATATAGTGTAATCTTATTCAATTAAGGGGATGAGAAAATACCTTTATAAATCCTATTTTAGAAGCCTACACGGATTACATTCAAAATCTAGTAAAGTAATTAAAACTATTGCCTCTCTGCACCAGATTTCAGACTTGTAATGCGAGGAAAAAGTCGTTGAATGAAATACGTGATATGAAAAATCACTAAATGTTAATACCGTACCCTGTTTGTGCTGTAAAAAATGGAGAGAGAAGAAATACATATTTTATATATATATATATATATATATATATATATATATATATATATATATATATATATATATATATATATATTATCGCATCACCGTGATTCATATACATACATTGAGCTACAAATGTCCTTTCATATCTAATTCGTTCTACCTCGGAATTAATATATTTTCATATATGTTAACCGAAGGGGAATTTTTTAGTTGATAATAATTTCGTCCTCTCGTGGATTCGAACCAGCGGACAGAGGAGAAATCAGGACTCCAATGACTATCGACTCGACCGAGTCGATAATGTCTCTGGAGTTCTGATTTCTCCTCAGTCCGCCGGGCGGTGGTTCGAACCCACGAGAGGACGAAATTATCATCATCTAAAAAATTCCCCTTCGGTTAACATATATGAAAATTTATTTATTCCGAGGTAGCGCGAATAAGATATTACAGGACATTTGTAGCTCGATGTATGTGTACGTACGAAGCCCGATTTTTTCGTTTTTTTTTTTAACAGTACCATTTTAAATCTAGTAAAGCATAGCCTTGAAGTCGGACATCTCCCAATAATATGCTGAAGAAAGAAAAAAGTATTTTTCTATATATTCCCGTCTACCTATTGTTATTCTGTGTAAATTGGGAACGCGATTATTCAGTTAACTTAATGCTTCTTTTTTCTGTTTTTTACATTGTTTCATGTGTTTTTTTTTCTTTCAAATATTCAATTTCTTTGATTTTGCTAACATTAATATGAGCTCAAGTTCGGTGCAAGTCAGTGCCCTTTTCTACTTCAGGACAGATTTAACCAAGAAAATGAAGAGGATAAAGTCGGACTATATTGGACAGAAATTCGTGCAATGGGAAGCATTTAAGTTCCAGAACTTGAAATTAGACGGACGGGAACTGTTAATTTAAGGAGCATTAATGTCGTAGTGACTCTTCAGTCTTTTTCAGTGATTAACGTTCAAGTTTAGATTGAACTCTCCCTCTGGTCAATGATTAAAATTTTGTCTCTCTCTAATTTCCTGAAGCGAAAATATTTCGAAGGATTTTTAGAAACCATATGGAATTTTAGGATTACATGCTTTACTTAAATAAGTTTTTTCTTTTTAATAAGCTTTAATGCAAATGGAATTCTGAGGCTTACGGCCCGAGTACAGATGGATATTTTTTTAATTGTGTGAAGGAACTATTATATTTTGGTTTTCATTGTACTCGCGTACAGTGTCATGGCTTTTTTCCGCACTTTTGTGGAGAAGAGAAAAACGTACGGTCCACGGGTTTATTTGATCCCTAGAATCATATTGTGTCAATGGACTCTCTCTTCTTGGGTGAGAGAAAAAAAACGGAGTTTTTGTAAAGAAATGGTTTGAAAGGTACTGAAACATTGGAAGGAAGAAATTTCCACATTCTGAATGACAATAATCTAAAAGGCTTTACATTCTAGCCATGAGGATGATAGCTGAAATGAAATGGTATAGCAAAATATCCAGACTGAAAGGAATTTTACTTTCCTGATGTTAAAGGAAACATTGTGACCTTGTGATCTATAATATATTAAATGAATTTAATTAGGGGATCTTATATTTCATTTGAGATTCTTTTCAGTAATATATTCATGTTATTCTACCCTTGAAATAACATCTCACATTTCACAAAAACCTTATACATTTTCCAGTCATTTATGAAAGGCCGGAATTTCAAGAATTTTATTCTGGGATTTCTGTTGAAGCGTCAGCTTTGGGGACTATTCCTTTGAGGTGATATTTTTCTCACGATAATTATCTTTTCCTGCAAAGTATTTGCGGCTATTCGTGTACGTTAGAAAATGATTAGGTAGCAATGCTTGATGAATATTTTAGTGAGAGTAGTTTGATATTGCTTTGACCCTTGTCGAAGTTAGCACATAAGAGAGTGAATTGCGTAATTATAATTACAGTGCTGAATAAGTAAAGACCGATTTGTTCATATTAAAAATGCCGTGTATCCAATTCATGCTGTACATTAACGGATCGTTTTTTTTTTTTTTTTTTTCATTTCATTAGAATATTTTCCACTTTTATAAAATAGTAATCAGAACATCTCTGTCGGTATATATCTTTTCAAAATTGTATGTCAAGGAGTAGAGTGACTTATTTAACCGTCTCATATATAAAGACAAATACATAGCAAACGTATCGCACTCATTTGGAAAGAGCGCCATACCATTCTCTCTCTCTCTCTCTCTCTCTCTCTCTCTCTCTCTCTCTCTCTGCTCAAACACTGATTTCCTCATTATCTCTGGGTACCTCAGGCACTGACATTTGATCGGCTTTATCTTTGTAACCTGAAGAAAGGGCAAATTGAATTTTTATATTAAGGTATAATTTCAAAACGACAGTAATCGGATCACTTTACACCAACTAGTTTTAGCTGTGTAGATATTGTTCTGTGAATTGTATAGTCTTTTTTAAAATATGTAATTGTTAAGTGCATACTTGTTATATACATTTAGTGGCTGCAGAAGATATTTTGTTTCATCTGTTTATTTAATATGTACTTGAAAGGAAGCACATAATTAAGTGAGAGTTCACTATACTACTTATGACACCAAATCAGTCAGTCAGTATTGATACTCCAAAAAATGAAAATGCGATCTGCTAAGTTCAAAAGATTATATATATATATATATATCTACTATATATATATATATATATATATAGTATGTATATATATATATATATATATATATATCTATATATATATATATATACACTATATGTGATGTATATTTATATGTGTAATATATATATATATATATATATATATATATATGAACTTTTTTCTCATCGATGTGATTTATATACAACCATTAAGCCAAAAATGTCGTTTAATATCCAATTCGCTCTACCTGGGAAATAATATTTTTATGTATGTGAACCGAAGGGGAATTTTTCAGTTGATAGAAACTTCGTTATGTCGTGGGTTCGAACCACCGAACAACAACTCACGACGTAGGGGGGATAGTGCCTTCAGTGGACCTCATACGGTGCATTGTAGGCATTACTTAAAATTCTTTGCAGCGTGCCTTCGGCCCCTGGCTGCAGCCACTTTCGTTCCTTTTACTGTACCTCCTTTCATATTCTTTTTCTTCATCGTACTTTCCACCCTCTCCTAACACTTGATTCATAATGCAACTGCTTTGAGGTTTTCTTCCTGTTACACCTTTCAAACCTTTTACTGTCAATTTCCATTTCAGCGCTGAATGACCTCATAGGTCCCAGTGCTTGGCCTGTGGCCTAGATTCTATGTTCAACTCAACGACGAACAGTGAAGCCTTATCTATGAATTATAATGGTATTAATAACTGTCATTTTATTTATTGGATTATATATATTTGTGTGTGTGCGCGTGCATATATGTTATCTTTAATAATTTTAATTTATATATTCTATGAAGTATTGTCACATTCACCAGGAAATTTTTTTTAACAGTCACAAACCTTAAGCTGCAATAACCGTATAATTTCAAATTCACTTAACCTCGGAATGAGCACCAAAAGGGGATTTTTTTTACTTAGTAAATGATAAGCGATCCGTCACCAGGTGAATTCGAACCGCCGAATGGTTGGGGAACGACAACTTTTTCAGTGACTTTACGATTCGGCCATCAAGTGAGGTGCCAGATCGCTCATCAGTTATAAAATCCCCTTCGGTCTTTCTTCCGAGGGTGAGTGAATTGTATATTAAATAAGATTTGTAGCTTAAAGTTTGTGATTATTATACAATGTTGCGTCTCTATTGATTTCGTTTTTGACTCAACTTAAAATATGGGCATTCTGCCTAGGTCCTTGTGAATATGTAAGCATTTTTAGTATGGTTAGAAAATATTCATAAATACGCAAGAAATAATCACAGTTTCTCACTCGTTTTTATAACGGATTCTACCCAGTTTTCAGCAGTTTTTCCAAAAATATTAGTTTATATATTTAAGCTCCTAACGAATAAACAATCTGGTAGGTTGAAACAATCAGGTATGTTGAAATTTTTCTTTGGGGGATAATGTCAAAAATAAAAATTTGAAATCAATTCATTTCGTAGTTTAAGATTGATAGTAATTATATATATATATATATATATATATATCTATATATATATATATATATATATATATATGATATATATATATATATTATTGTGCTGTTGGGAAAAAGGCAAAAAATATGTTTGCAAATTTAGAAGCTATATCAGCGAAACTGTCCGATTTATCCAAATTCCAAATCTTGAGAGAAAAGAGAACAATATGACTATTAACAGTGTAACTCCATACCGAGTTAGGAAGTTATGATAACAACACGAGACGAAGAAAAACCTGGGGGTCGTAAAACCGCCTTTATGAGCCGGAGGGCGTTATTCAACATGACTCTCGTAGGCACAGAGGACGTTGTTCGTTCCACGTCATTCCAAGTAAATTTTTTAATCCCTGGCATATCATGCCGCGTAACTACGAGGCATTAATCCTTCTTTAATGCCCTTGCTGGCTGGGTTTATTGCGTCCTTGTTGATCGAGTGACGAGCTTTGCTGAATAGGGTTGTGAGTGAAATTATGAGCGTAAATGACGCGCCTCTGTCAACGCTTTGTAGAAAGAGATGTTATGTATGATGATATGTTACAGAGAAGAGGCTATATCTATATATGTGTATGTATATAGAAATGTTTATGTGTATATAAATGTGCATATATATATATATATATATATATATATATATATACTTACTACCTATATATATATATATATATATATATATATATATCTATATATACATACATACATATCCATACATACACATACATATATCATACGTATATATATATATATATATATATATATATATTATATATATATGTGTGTGTGTGTGTGTGTGTTTGGAAGAAGACCCTCTTTTAAACAAATTCTGTTGAATAAAATAGCAGGAGTCAGCGAATTAATCTTAAATATTATCTTTTCTATTTTTCTTATTACTCGCTTTTCTGGCTCATCGATACTTCGTTATAATTGTCCAATATTCATATTGGGGATAATGCTTAAAGTGGTATTTTATTCAGAACAGGCTTTATTAATCAAAGACTGGTATTATCAGAGGATGCCTCGGCAAATACATCGGCATGACCACCATGCGTTTCTCCAAGAGAATCTCCTGCCACGCCCAAGAAGGAGCCATTTATAATCACGCCAGGACTGCCCATAACGTAAGGATAAAAAGGAGCGATATTATCCCTAATATCGAAATAATTGACCAAACCACTGATCCCCGACGTTTACGAATCCTGGAAGCCCTCCATATAGGAAAGGAGAAACCTAACTTGAACATTACCCAAGAAACGTTTCTCCCTACCGCCGCCCGAAGACCAGCAGCGAACGAACACCCAAATATCCAGGAGCACCAGCGGGTTGATAGGATTCCTGCCGCAAGTAGGACTCCTGAGATTCATTCCCCGATGCACTACTCGAGCGCTCGCACGGCTGCATCCCTGCAACCATCGACGAAAGATCCCAGACTTCGCCCCAGACCTGCTCGACCAATGAGAACGCAGCTCTAGGTTTCGAGCCGCTCTAAATATCGGCTTGCAGACACCATCTCTTCACTTCTACTGCTTACCAGCCAAGAAGATGACCTACGAGAAGGTTGAAACGTCGCGATAAGCCAGAGGTATACCAGCAGTAATACCAGATGAATACCAGAGACGGCCCCGGCCTGACATTGACCTCTCTTATGGAATGATACCAACACCGACGACGACCCCACCTTGATCTGAACCAGAGGAACGCCTTCCCATATACCAGTATTCTGATAACACCAGTATACTGATAATACCAGTCTTTGATTAACAAAGCCTGGTCTGAATAAAATACCACTTTCAGCATTATCCCCAATATGAATATTGGTCAATTATTGCGAAGTATCGCTGAGCCAGAAAAGCGAGTAATAAGAAAAATAGAAAAGATAATATATAAGATTAATTCGCTGACTTCTGCCATTTTATTCAACAGAATATATATATATGTGTAACATATACACGCATTTGCTGTTGTCAACAAAAGGGTAGTCCGGGAAACTAATCAGCCCTTTGGTTTTCCCAAGCGAGCCTGCGACTCAGTACTGTAGATCAACCTCTTGCATATTTCACTGTTTAGGAGCAATGTAGACCTATTGGGGAGTAAAATTAATGCACTACATCGTTCCGTCCTTTGGGATTTGAGCCTGGATCGTCTGAGTAGTGAAACTTTTATCATATCACCTTTTCCCCAAGAGAGAGTCACTCCAGAACGTGCTATTGAATAGCAACTTAATTACTAAAACATATAAGTGTAGTGTATATATATATATATATTATATATATATATATATATATATATATATATAGATAGATGCATATTAAGTATGGTTACCTATACACAAAACATCAGCGCAATACGCTGCGCTCTGTAGTCGAAATAATGAATTATGTACCTGGTAATCAGTAGCCTGTGTTGGGCTACAGCCAAAGTCTAACCTGATTATCAGTGTACCATAACTCGTTTTTTTTGTTTCAGATTAACAGGAGGCGCCCAGCTCAATGCAACCTGCAAGTTCGTGGTTTTGTACCTTTTCACAATTACTTAAAGTAAATAAATGAATATATATATTATATTATATATATATACTTATATATTATATATATATTTTATATTTTATGTGTGTTTGTGCGTATATATATATATATATATATATATACATCCTAATATAATATATATTATATCTATATTATATATATTTGTTGAAATTTTTATAATATTAATCTCTTAATCCAGTCACATTCCTATCACACACGAGTCTCCGGTAGGAAAACGGCTCTCTTTCAAATTGTCCGACATGGTTAGTAAAGTGGAGATAGTTTACCAATTATATTCCAGTCTCTTTCTATCTTCCTTTTCTATCTGCGAATTTAAAGCCATGGCCACCTGTAAGTAGCAGATGTATTTGACAGGTAAATTTCCTTCTCCTTTGTACGTAAGGTCATGGGGTTGTTGCAAACAGAGTCATCTAGAAATGCGATGCTGAAGTTTGCTACATATGTAAGGAGCTGAAGTTTGCAACATATGTAAGGAGCTGAAGTTTGCAACATATGTAAGGAGCTGAAGTTTGCAACATATGTAAGGACCCGAGAAGTCGATAATCTGCGAATTTCTTCAAACGAGTAACGATTTCAAACTTTGCGTTGACCTTAACTTAACTTTATCCAGGTTAATTTAAACGCAGTAATAAGGAATTTCGAAGTTTAAGCGAACTCACAAAAATAAGCATTGTAAGTTGAAATCCAGTTTCGAAATCTATTGTCTTGACCTCAGAGCCACTTTGTTTACGAGAGCGAAGGAAATGACTGAAAAGTCTCTGATTACAGTGCATTGCTGCAAGTTATTTCAGCCGTGATTTCGAAAAAGAACTCTAGAATTCAGAAATAACATCAAGAGGTTGGAACATGTGAAAGTCTAGCACATTGTCCTACCATTGTTGACTGTAACTCAAGCACACACACACACACACCTGCTGCAATGCCTTACATTTATGCATTGCTATTAGTATCATTATGCTACTACTGCATGCTACCTAAAAATAACATGACAACCATAAGTTAACTCTTTAAGTTTTTAGATATAATCCTTAATTATTGAAAGAGATTTTGGCATGAGCGTATTCAGCCTTATCCATTCGTAATAGCAATTTCATCAAATTTGAACGAGGGAAGCCTTAGAACTATCGGTGGACTAATGCTTTTATAAGGCTGGCAGTCCTACGCAGAAAATTATATATATATATATATATATATATATATATATATATATATATATATATATTATATATATATATATATATATTATATCATACTACATATACTACACATATGTATATATGTGTGTATATATATATATATAGTGTGTGTGTGTGTGTGTGTGTATGTATGTATAATAATTTTTGTTGCTTTGAATAGAGAGTATTTATTACACAATTTAGAGTCTAGGTTTCTGTTCTAGTGTTAAAGAAGTGTATGTATGTATATAATTTTTGCTTTGAATAGAGAGTATTTATTACACAAATTTAGTTTCTGTTCTAGGTGTTAAAGAATTGGTTAATGTAATTTTTAAGCAATATCATATTGTTTTCTTTGTCATTAATAACAATTCCCACATAATCACATGGACAATGTCTGAATGGCCATTAGATTGTTGAGAAATCTTCCAGTCTTGTGGATGATCAGGTGAATGAAATAATGTGGTTATATGAATGTTATTAAATTAAATTAATATGTTTCGGTCATTAATTCTCTGCATGCAATCTCACTTTACGGTGGCGTGAGCAAATCAGTAGAGAAGACTTTTCTATTGATGCAATAATTGCACAGAATATGATGGTGAAATTGTGAATTAGGATTATAAATTGATTGTATGTATTGTAAGCTAACTAATGCTGAAGTCTTTTTATGCAGTTTTTGGGATATTAATTATTATTCAACTAGGTTTCCACGTCCGGCACTTGTGATCTAAAATAATATGAGGTTTGTGAATATATTACACATCAGTACATTTCCGGTAGATGATTGGAATTTATGTAATATATTCATTTATTATTTTAGTGAAATGCCTCTAATTTACACCGATAATTGAAGCTGTTGTACTTTATGTTTTCATTACGTTCTCCAGGAATAATTATATATTCATAATTTTTTGTTTTAATATTTATTTTTTTTAATAGAGTTGAGGCACTTTTTGGATTCCCATTATTGAAGTAGTTTTTGGTAATTTGATCATGAGTATTTAAAATTATGCTGAATGACGTTCAGATATTTTATCTGGAATAAGAAGTATTTTTAAAGACTTATTACACAAGAAACGTATATTTATTGTAACAGTGTCCAAACATTTTTTTATGGATGTTATATTGATATATTAACGAAATCCCGATGGCTCAGCGCATAATATACCTGTATTTAGCACAATCAAGGCAAATTCACCATTGACATTTTGGGAATAATTTTATATACACTGCCATTAATACTCCTGGTGGCCACCCATTCAGTTATTAACCTGCATCATTGTTCCAAACTTCATCGAAAGGAACACAATAGAATTAAGCGACTTTGAGACTTTAAAGTTTTGAGTTATTTTTTTTCATATGTCAATCAAAAATTAACAAATTTCAGACTATTTTTCAGTCGGAATTAAACGAATTTAAGATTTTTTATTTGTCAGTCAAAATTAAACAAATTTAAGACTTTATTTGTAAGTCAAAATTAAGCGATTTTAGTCTAATGTCACCCAAAGTTTAACGAATTCATGACTTTTTATCTGTCAGTCAGAATTTCACGAATATGAGAGTTTATTTCAGTCAAAATTAAACGATTTTAAAGTCTAATGTCACCCAAAGTTTAACGAATTCAAGACATTTTTTTCTGCCAATCAGAATTACACTAATTTAAGGGTTTATTTCAGTCAAAATTAAACAAATCCGAGTCTTTTTTTTTATTTGTAAGGTATACTCGTATGGCTGACTTTCATTTTCACCTTCGTACCCGAGATATTCTGACTCGTTAACAAGTCCGCCATAGTCGGTGGAAACAAAACATTGGGTACAATTTCCCGTTCACACAGAACACTATAACATTTAGCTAAACCTTTTTCCCATGCCATTCTGTCTCCCTTTATAATGCCTTTACTTTGATCTACGCTTACTCTTGAGTAATGATTTGGTTTTTGCTCTTGGCAGTTTATCAAAGGTAACTTGTACGTAAAGACAAACTTTTCTGATTTTTCCCGATAATAATCTCAAAATTCTTTGTACCTTTATAATAACTATTGTTTACTGTTAGATCTCAAGAGACAGATACTCAGAGTTTAAATTTTTGAAGGAATTTGACAGCTCTCTTCGTATATTGACAAAAGAATTCCTTCAGTATATCCTGAATAAAATTAACTTTATCATTTCAATAGAGGAAGATTTTATAACAATTTTTTTTACTATGAGTCTGGCAGACTTCTGGTTTGGCATTAGTTAATAGTTTATAGTATTACTCAACGTAAGCGCAAGTACTTGAACATCTGTTTACAATTTATTTTATAGCACAAATTATTTTTTCAAAGACATGTTTATGAAGTCTTGTATCTTTATTAGTTGATGTTCAGTTTACATACATAAGGTCATTCGTTCATGTGTAGTCAACCTTGGCAAATTCATGAACTTCTGGCTTAGTAAGCAGCACAAGGATATGTGATCATTAAAAATTATAGTAACACGATATGATCAAATCCTTTGTCGCCTTTTTTTAATTATCACTCGAATTCGTTGAAAATATCACGTCCCTTTGCTGTATAAAAGAACCCTTATTTAGCAAGAGAATTCTTTCCTCAAAAATGTCCTGGTGTCTATCGCACTGTCTTTGGAAGTTTTCTTGAAAACTTTGTCATTTTTGGGCATCTCAGTAATAATAGTAATAATAAATATCATGTTCGTTTTACGGCCATAAGTGCTCTCATTTTCCAATTTTTAGATAATCCAGTAACTTTGAATTTCTTCCAAAGGAAAGTGAAATGTGTTTACATATTTATTGTTTTTTTCTTGTGGACGACACTGCCATTTTCTTTATCACAACACTAAGGATGATCTTAAGTGACGGAGAATGACGTGTCCGATATTATTGAGTGTTCCGTAATTGAGCTCTGGTATGGATACGTACTCTGTTACTAATTACGGATATATAATTGACCATTTGATTGTCTAATTGGAAGGGGAACTTAGGTGTTTAACAGTTATATGATACAATTGGTTCAAATAAAGCAGTCCTTACGTAAATAATGTAATTCAAGTTATATCTCAGCCAGTAACCGTTTCTTTTGATATATATATATATATATATATATAATATATATATATATATATATATACATATATATATATATATATATATATATATATATATATATATATATATATATATATATATATATATAGAGAGAGAGAGAGAGAGAGAGAGAGAGAGAGAGAGAGAGCCAAGACCAGAGGAAAAACACAAGAATGAGTGCCAAGCACTCTTGTGTTATTTCAAAACATTTTCGAGGTACAAAGGGCTTGTTACTCCTTTTATTTTTTCCTGTGCCTTGGCTAAATATGTTTGCCACCCGCTCTTCAGTAAATATATATATATATATATATATATATATATATATATATATATATATATATATAAAATATATACTATATATATATATATAGATATATATATGTATATATATATATATATACATACTATATATACATATGTGTGTGTGTGTAGTTGTGTGTTAGTTTTATCACATCTGATAACTAGTTAACTGATATGTTTTTTTTTGTTTCTTATATAAACGATGAGTTGGATGACGTGTTCGATGCACAGTAGTAAAGCCAATATTTTACGCCCATTTTTAGAGTCATGATTGGTATGAAAAGTTGTGGAAAAGTGTTTAGCGTTGCGCTTATCACCTTATGGAACGTACCACTTTCATTGCCCTGGGAATTGCTCGGCTTCTTGCCATGATTTTAATTAGCAAGAGTTCCACGTCACGCCCCAAATCATCCGGTGGATTAGAAGTTAAGATCAGACGATTTTTTTTTTCGCGCTGACACTCTTGCCCTTAAAATGAATTTCTTTTAGGTCATTAAATTTGAAAATAATTAATAATAATAATAATAATAATAATAATAATAATAATAACAATGCGCAACTGGAATACAATACTTACTAGCTCTGGAATAAGACTAGCAGAGGTTAATATCAGGAGAGGGATCTTCCAGGGCGACTCACTGTCCCCACTACTCTTCGTAGTAGCCATGATTCCCATGACAAAGTACTACAGAAGATGGATGCCGGGTACCAACTCAAGAAAAGAGGCAACAGAATCAACCATCTGATGTTCATGGACGACATCAAGCTGTATGGTAAGAGCATCAAAGAAATAGATACCCTAATCCAGACTGTAAGGATTGTGTCTGGGGACATCAGGATGGAGTTTGGAATAGAAAAATGCGCCTTAGTCAACATACAAAAAGGCAAAGTAACGAGAACTGAAGGGATAAAGCTACCAGATGGGAGCAACATCAAACACATAGATGAGACAGGATACAAATACCTGGGAATAATGGAAGGATGGGATATAAAACACCAAGAGATGAAGGACACGATCAGGAAAGAATATATGCAGAGACTCAAGGCGATACTCAAGTCAAAACTCAACGCCGGAAATATGATAAAAAGTCATAAACACATGGTCAGTGCCAGTAATCAGATACAGCGTAGGAATAGTGGAATGGACGAAGGCAGAACTCCGCAGCATAGATCAGAAAACCAGGAAACATATGACAATACACAAAGCACTACACCCAAGAGCAAATACGGACAGACTATGCATAACACGAAGGAAGGAGGAGAGGACTACTAAGTATAGAGGACTGTGTCAACATCGAGAACAGAGCACTGGGGCAATATCTGAAAACCAGTGAAGACGAGTGGCTAAAGAGTGCATGGAAGAAGGGACTAATAAAAGTAGACGAAGACCCACAAATATACAGAGACAGGAGAATGGACAGACAGAAAAGAGGACTGGCACAACAAACCAATGCACGGACAATACATGAGACAGACGAAATGAAAAACTAGCCAGCGATGACACATGGCAATGGCTACAGAGGGGAGAGCTAAAGAAGGAAACTGAAGGAATGATAACAGCGGCACAAGATCAGGCCCTAAG
>NC_087202.1:76691192-76696192 GCF_015104395.2 Macrobrachium nipponense | reverse complement strand
AGGAAACATTTCTCTGTAAAGGCAGAAAGCTGTAAAGTGGTATACATCGATATAGACCGGGAAGAGACATTTGTGCAAATTTGTATTATAGGAAATTGGATTCTGAGTATATGGGCTGAATGATGTTTGGAGAGGATGCTGTACTGATTACGGATCGTGTTATTAAGGGAAATATAAACAGGAAAGATAGAGCGATGAACGTTAATGTGGAAGGTTGGTAATTGGAGATGTTGATTCACATGAGTATGCGGAAGGAAATACAACGGATGAGAGAAGATGAAACAAGAGGGGAACTAAAATAATTGGTTAAGGGAGGAAGAGAGAGTCAGTGGAAGTGTAGTATGGATGTTGAATGTGAATGAAAGATAAATAGAAACTGTTGCTTTTTTTTGGCGTAATGTATGTAGATATTTAATATGGGCTCATTGGGTGAGAAATATGTAAATACGTAGAAATAGTATGAAGGTTTATCATTGTTTTGTGATGTTTGTTCATGTGCAGACTGCAGAGAGAACGGAAGAATGAGGGTGAAGTGTAGGGTAAATGAAGAGGTAGAGATATTGTTGTGTTTCAAGCTTCAACATTGAGAAAGGGAGATGGTGTGTTTGGATGGAGATTTTTGGACTCGCTGCTGATAATAATCTCCTTAATTTTATGCACTTGCACCGATGAATAGTAGCCACATAAGCAGGAAGGAGAAAAACAAATATTGCTTACTATGTTATTATTATTATTATATTATCTTTTTTTTTTTTTTTTTTTTTTTTTTTTTTTTTGCTCTATCACAGTCCTCCAATTCGACTGGGTGGTATTTATAGTGTGGGGTTCCGGGTTGCCATCCTGCCTCCTTAGGAGTCCATCACTTTTCTTACTATGTGTGCCGTTCTAGTCAGGATCACTCTTCTGCATGAGTCCTGGGAGCTACTTCAGCCTCTAGTTTTTTCTAGATTTTTCCTTTTCAACGGATCTTGGGGATCGTGCCTAGTGCTCGTATGATTATGGGTACGATTTATTATTATTAATTTTATTATATTATTATTTTTTTGTACCATGCATTCGATTTCAGATTGGTGAAGGGAAGAATTAATTAACAGACTGCAAGTGACAAGAAAGCATTGAAACGTAGATGAAAATGAAAATGAATTATTAACCGCATAAACCAGGAAATTAGTAAATGAACAGTAAGGCGAATGTGCATGATTTATTGACAAAGAGCGTCGGAAATAATGAAAATAAGAAGACGCCCTGTTCTCAGTGCATCTTTAATTACACGGAATACGGTCATTATTAGTCAAAGTTTGTAGACACTCCTGTATAACAACAGCGCTCAATGCAATGGCTACATTCGTTGGAAGCATCATACACACTAGAATGATTAGGTGTGAAATTTTATATATATATATATATATATATATATATATATATATATATATATATATATATATATGTTATATATAAAGAACTGTGTAACTGTTGAACAACAATAGTACGAGAACATAAATATGTATATAAATCATCAGCCAATTATGACTAATACAGAATAAACCACTTAATACAGGCAAAGCCTTGTCACAGCGTCCATATTTCAACAAATATCTCCCTGAGGAAATGGGCCAGAAGTCCATATTTTTGGATAATGTTGGCAGGTCATTTTACTGCCCCCACCCGTCCCCCGACCCCACCCCAAACGTCGACGCGGGTTATTAATTGACACGAAACGCCTCAGTATGCGAAAAGTTTGAGTGAAATTAAGAGAAGTTCTGAAATATTTCGGAAAGTCCTCCCGGTCGCCATTATTATTTTTTTCTTTTGCATTCGATCAGGCGCATTACAAGCTTGATGAAGCTGGAATCGCTTTGTAGTTTGCAGCGTGAAAATTCCAGGTTTCAAATTTGTGTTTATGATTAAATGTTTCCCCTGTCATCATTACGCAGTGTTGCATTGTCGTTGATTTTAATTTCCGTTCTTTTACACCATTTTGCAGATGACATTGGTAAAGTATTTTCGTCGTATGTGACCGTGTTATTTACAGCAGTCTGTATTCATGCTAGTACACTTTCCCTGTATGAAGACGGCTCTGGAAAAAGAATTTGATATTGTAGGAATTGTAATTGATTTGAAAAAAACAATTTGGTAATTCAGGAATTGTAATTAATCTGAAAAACAGAATTTGGTAATGCAGGAATTGTAATTAATTTGAAAAAAGAATTTGATATTACAGGAATTGCAATTAATTTGAAAAAATTATTGGATATTACAGGAACTGCAGTTAATTCCTAAAAGAATTTGATAATCCAGGAATTGTAATGAATTTGAAAAAAAAGAATGTGATAATGCAGGAATTGTAATTAATTCGAAAAAAGAATTTGATATCACAGGAATTGTAATTAATTCAAGGAATGACTTTGATAATACAGGAATTGTAATTAATTCGAAAAAAGAATATTATGATACAGGGATTGTGATTAATTCGAAAAAAGAATTTTATGATACAGGAATTGTAATTAATTCGAAAAAAGAATTTGATAGCACTGGAATTGTAATTGATTCGAAAAAGAATTTGATTGTAATTAATTTGAAGAACTAATCTGATAATGCAAGAATTGTAATTAATTTACAAAATTAATTTGATAATGCAGGAATTGTAATTGATTTTTAAAAAGAATTTGAAAATGCATGAATTGTAATTAGAACGTCATGCACCTAAATTAAAAAAAGAGGGCGCAATAATTGATACAATCATCTTTTTATTTTTTTTTTTTTTTTTTTTTTTTTTCAGAAAGGCTTTTTTTCCTCTTAACATGTTCCTAAACTCTTATTAATGTTTACTTCCTATAAATTTGTTCACAAATGGGTCTGCCATTATGCTTCTGTCAAAGTGCTGATAATTTTAATGTGGTCAGATTAATCTTAATTTTTTATGTACATTCTGAATGCTACCAACTAGGAAATGATGATACTAATACGTTTTTATTTAATATTAAAAACCTTGACATAAATCTCATTACCAAAACCCCAGTCCTTTAATAAACTTTTGTCATCTCTGTTTGTTATGTAGAGACTATTTCGGATGTTGTAATACGTTTTACATATAAATTAGTGAGAAGTAGTTGAAATGCCTTTTTTTCATCTTTTTTTATTTATATCGTTATAATAACTCGTTAGGAAACAAATACAATCAAAACCTATAGTTCTGGAACCACTGAACCCATCTAATTCTTGGAACCTTATACATGCTCGGCTGACCTATTATAAAGGAGAAATTTAATCCGAGTTTCCATTATCTTGCCAAATTGTTTTTCTGTTGAGGAAATGACATTCAGCTATTGCTAAAAAAAAGAAAAAAAGAACAATAGTAACTTATTCCCCCCACAAATTAACTTCACTTTCTTTCCCCCTCCCCACTCCCTCCAAAACAAAACAAAAAAGAGACGGAGGGTGTTAGTACTTCAGTTCCTCTGTGATTCAGTGTGTCTCATATTAATTTTGTTTTGTTTTTTAATATTTAATATCATCATTGTGATTTTGTTTATTATTATTATTATTATTATTATTATTATTATTATTTTATTATTATTATTATTATTATTATTATTATTATTATTATTGTTTGCTATGCGTACGTTGCACCATCCCCGAAAGTGTTTAATTCCTTTGCCTGGATTCGAACAGAAATCCCTTCAATTTACTAAATTCCACGAAAGAGAATAATGAGAAGATGCAGATATAGGCTGTGTGGGTGTGACCTACTTTCGTAATCTTGTTTACCGATTTCCTCTTCCGAAATTTGCGTCAATTTTTCTAGAGTAGCAAAAAATGACAGAAGTAAAAAGTGAACCGAAGTTACTTATACTCATTTGAGTTTTTTGTAGAGCGTATACTGGTGTATGAAAATCTCAGCCACGGCCCATGAAACTCTCAGTTTTGGCCCCTGAAACTTTCAGCAACATTCCGGTGGTGGTCTGTGAGGTTGGCACCTATAGCAATCCTAGACACACAATCATAATTAAATTTAATGTTAAATGAAATAAAAACTACTTTGGGTAGAGGGCTGCAATTTTGGTATGTTTGATGATTGGAGGGTGGATGATTAGCATATCAATTTGCAGTGGCTTTTAAGATCTGAGGGCGGACAAAAAAAGTACGGCTGGACTGGTAAATAACCATCGTATAGTAAATTCACATCAACCGTGCATCTGATGTCGGGGCCCTTCCCTTACGACGCTCCTGATTGGCTGTTGATGAGCCAATCACCATTCACGTAGACCAGATGTAGGTTCCACCTCTCTTGAGGGATACGTCTTTTCAAAAGTATCCCTCAGGAGAGGTGGAACATACTTCCTGCCTATTTGAACAATCAGATGCACGGTTGATGTGAATCTACTATAGTGGTTTTCTTTTACAGAAAGCAATAAAGAAGGGTAAATAACTATAGAAAACTGAGAGGAACAAAAAAATAACTTAGAATGCTGTTTCGACCTCTCTCTCTCTCTCTCTCTCTCTCTCTCTCTCTCTCTCTCTCTCTCTCTCTCTCTCATTATATCGCAGGCGCACCCTTTCTAAAATAGAAATTTGTCGTGAAGATTGTATCGACGGGAAGTTTTGGCTGAGAAATTGGACATATCCGACAGACTCTACTCCATTTATCAGGTAGATTCTCTCTCTCTCTCTCTCTCTCTCTCTCTCTCTCTCTCTCTCTCTGGCTGTTCAACTACCGCACCTTTTTCCTTGTGTAATTTCCGCACCTTATTTAATAACGAATCTTTCAGAACAGCCCTATCTTGTTTTAAATAGTTTTTGGGCACTTATCTCTCTCTCTCTCTCTACTGAGCAGTATCCAATTATTTATTCTTAAAAGTCATGCAGAGCTTTCTTTTTGTTTTTATTCTAGTATTAAAAATTCATCATTACATACCTGTTTTTTTAAGGCGCAAGAGCCCGTGTTATCTGCTAAGCCTAACTGTGGCTTTTAATTGTATTTTTTTTATATTTTAACAGTA
>NC_087202.1:76681192-76688692 GCF_015104395.2 Macrobrachium nipponense | reverse complement strand
AACTTGTATCATTGTTTTTTTTTCAGTCAAAAGTAAAACGTACAGTTTTGATCGCTCAATCTTTCTGAAGGTAGGGACCGAAATTAAACTAATGGGGGCAGGGGGGAGGGGGGGGGGGCATTTTTTTTTTTTTTTTATTTTTTTTTTTTTTTTTTTTTTTTTTTTTTTTTTTTTTTTTTTTTTTCTTTTTTTTTTTTGTGCCAGCATTCAGTGGTATATCAGTGAGGGTTGTGGTAAACAACGAAGAGCACACAACTGTAACCGTGTGAGAGAGAAAAAAAAATTAATTTATCGAGCTAATTGACTTTTCGTTTCATTTGTCTCAATGTGTCTTTGGTTGCAACTTGTTTTCTTAAGCCTCCTTTTCTGTTATGACAGTGAGAGTAACTTTATTATTTAGGATAATCCTGCAGTAGATTTTCTTTTTATTCTCATCACTAACAGGAACTGTTCTCTTTGTGGACCTATATTAAAACTTGAAGTTACTATCGTCACCAAGAAAAATTATTTTATCTGAGGAATATGCTAACCTTCGTCGTTTGAAATTGGTGCTCAGAAAAATATTCCTTAGTCTAAAAGCAAACGGTTTTTTCATCGTAAACAGGACACGCAACTTTCGTCTAAGTTCAGAAGCAGTCGAAAAATGTCGAGAATAAAGTGAAGAGAATCATAACTGCATCTTTTTCTCGCTCCCACCTGGTTCCATATGCCAGTCCAATTATTATACTTCTCGGTGGCTCGGTGGACTAGTGCTTATCTCGGTTTTTTTAACGTTAATAACTTACTATTCCCCTTGGAAGGGGAATTTCTCCGTTCGTTTCCTTTTGGATTCCAAGACTTCCAGTGGACGGCACATCCAAGAATACAGTGAGTCATTGTGGCATTTAAAGCATGTGGGTCTTGTGAATGTGACAAGTACGTTTTATCTGTATTAATGTTACACTATAATAGATTCACATCAACCGTGCACCTTGATATATAGACCAGTCCCTTACAACGCGCCTGATTGGCTGTTGATAATCCAATCACAGGGCTGGAAGCTCTCAGTCTCTCGAGAGAGTTTACGTAGGCAGGATGTATGCTCACCTCTCCTGAGGGATACGACTTTCAAAAGTATCCCTCAAGAGAGTTAAAACATACATCCTACCTATGTGAACTCTCGAGAGAGACTGAGAGTTTCCAGTCCTGTGATTGGCTTATTTACAGCCAATTAGGAGCGTCGTAAGGGACGGGCTAAGACATCAGATGCATAGGCATAATTACCCAAACGTACTTTGCGTAAATTGCAAATCAGGCTGTCCTTCCAAAATTACTTACTATAGATATATATATATATATATATAATATATTATATATATATTATATATATATATGTGTGTGTGTGTGTGTGTGTGTGTGTGTGTGTGGTGTATATATATATATATATATATATATATATATATATATTATATATAATATATATAACTATATATATAATATATATATATATATATATATATTAAGGAGTTACTCTCTGGGAACATTGCAGTCGAAAATAATAGACAAAAAAATACGAAATGCGTAAAGTTCAAGCATTTACTAAGTGAACCAAAAGCAAAATAAAAAAACTTTCTTGAACTAGTACATTCCTATGAAGACAACGATGCCGTCCAGATTTTTGGGATCCTGGGCACTGGCTACCAATCCCCCTATCTTAAAAAAAAAAAAAAAAAAAAAAAAAAAACTAATAGCTGTGACAAGGTAAAGAAATGAATTTTGTGTTTTCATTAAGTTAATAGCACAGCTAATTAAAGGATCTCGCAAAAATATTAAAAATTGATTGACAAAGAGATCAGGAAACGAGTTTATTTTTTAAGGCTTGATGAAAGCGCACCAAAATAACAGGGGAACTTCAAAATCTAGTTGAGGTGCCTTGTTCAGTCGAGGAATCCATTAAGGTTCAATAATGTATCCAACAGTCACCAAATTGATACGATCTTAATCGGCAGTTTACTTGGACGTAGCAAAGCACGGTCTAGATACATAGCAAAGGATCCCACGTCCAGCCCATCAATAATTACGAAAAGTAGGGATGATTAACGTGAAGTCTCACATGAATCTCATGAACAAATAATCCTTACTGTAAAACAGCAGACGACTTCATGCAATACTGAAAGTAGGATTCGCGTTGCAAATGAGAATCGGTTTCTTATGCTCGCCGTGAAGAGTGACGGGAATCTCCCCCGTCTTGGATAACCCTCCCTCATAACCCTCCCTCAGGTAAACAGTAGTTTTAAGCGGTGGCGTCGATGAAACACGCAACTATAATATGTAGCACTCGAGGTAGTTACGGTCAAAAAGGTATATAAATGGAGTCGCGAACTGTTTTTAAGTACACAGCAAGGCATAATCATGAAATTTAATAATAAGGTCCTTAAATCTTACTGCATGCGTATTAAAATTCAAGGAAACTAGATTTAACATTCAAGGAAACTAGAATTGAAATTCAAGGAGACTAGAATCAAAATTCAAAGAAACTAGAATTGAAATTCAAGGAGACTAGAATCAAAATTCAAGGAAACTAGAATTGAAATTCAAGGAGACTAGAATCAAAATTCAAGGAAACTAGAATCAAAATTCAAGGAAACGAGAATTAAAATTCAAGGAAACTAGAATTAAAATTCAAGGAAACTAGAATTAAAATTCAAGGAAACTAGATTTAAAATTCAAGGAAACTAAAATTAAAATTCAAGGAGACTAGAATCATAATTCAAGGAAACTAGAATTAAAATTCAAGGAGACTAGAATCATAATTCAAGGAAACTAGAATTAAAATTCAATGAAACTAGAATTAAAATTCAAGGAAACTAGAATCAAAATTCAAGGAAACTAGAATTAAAATTCAAGGAAACTAGGATTAAAATTCAAGGAAACTAGAATTAAAATTCAAGGAAACTAGAATCAAAATTCAAGGAAACTAGAAGTAAAATTCAAGGAAACTAGAATCAAAATTCAAGGAGCGTAGAATTAAAATTCAAGGAAACTAGAATTAAAATTCAAGGAAACTAGAATTAAAATTCAAGGAAACTAGAATTATAATTCAAGGAGACTAGAAATAAAATTCAAGTAAACTAGAATTAAAATTCAAGGAAACTAGAATTAAAATTCAAGAAAACTAGAATTAAAATTCAAGGAAATAAGAATTAAAATTCAAGGAAACTATTAAAATCAAAATTCAAGGGAACTAGAATTAAAATTCAAGGAAATAAGAATTAAAATTCAAGGAAACTATTAAAATCAAAATTCAAGGAAACTAGAATCAAAATTCAAGGAAACTAGAATTAAAATTCAAGGAAATAAGAATTAAAATTCAATGAAACTAGAATTAAAATTCAAGGAAACTAGAATTAAAATTCAAGGAAATAAGAATCAAAATTCAATGAAACTAGAATTAGAATTAGAGAAGACTATAATTAAGATAGAAATAAGATAGAATAATGTACTACAAGTACAGTCATTCGTACACCATCCCTGTGTGGTGGCTTTGAGAAAAAAAAGACTGGAGCGCAGAGACAACGCGAATAGCCTTTTCCTTGGCATCCAAATGAGGGGAGTTGCATGTTTGTTTCCTTCCTATTCTAAGAACATCTCTGTTGAGATGACTTAACAAGAATCTATTCACTCTCAAGAGTCGCCAGATTCTACTTGAGAATCCTCCGAGGATGTCCCGGCTTTTCACGCACACAAAGGAATATAAATTCCGGGTAATGTCTACACGTCTTGACAAAAAATAAAAGATTAAACGGTGGATTGCAAATATCGCCTAAACAATGTTGTGTTCCGTCTTTTGTTGCTACACGTGTTTGCCCGTAAGCCTGCCTTCACCTAATTGCATATGTTCGAAGAGAGTGAAATATGTTACACACACACACACACACACACACACACACACACACACACACACACACATATATATATATATAATACACGTATATATATATATATATATATATATATATATATTGCATATATAATATATAATAATACAGTTTATATATATCTACATAGTGTATAATGTACATATATGTAAATATAGTATATATATATATATATATATATATATATATATATATATATATATATTATGATATATGTGTGTGTGTGTGTATACACCTTGAAACGTCACCATACTAGTTACAGTGGAGTACTTTCTCCGTAAACATCACTTGTATCTGAAGTATCAAAGAGGGCCTTTAACCTATAAATGTAAGGCCAGTTTTTTTACAACATGCAATATGGCCGAATTACAATGAATAGTCCATATGTAGCCATTTTCCATGCATAATGATCAGTTGCATTCCATTACACTGCACATTTCTCACTTGGAAGAAAACGTCTGTTTGACCCCAAAAATCTCGCAAATATAGCTTTACCATTCGGGCCATTTTTGACCCCCTGTAATATTGCCGAATTGCAATGACTTTTTCTTCAGACTGAGAATTATTCAGTCTTATGGCATGCAATTGATCATTATACATGGATAATGGCTACATTTGAACAATTCATTGCAATTCGGCCATATCGCAGGGGTTAAAAAATAGCTCGAATGGTAAGGCTATAACATTACTATTCAGGCCATTTTTATCCCCTGCAATATGATTGAATTGCAGTGAATTGTCCAAGTGCGTTCATTATCCATGCATAATGATCAATTGCATGCCATCAGACTGCAAATTTCCCAGTTTGAAGGAAAAATCCGTTTGACCCCCAAAAACCACCCATTCGGGCCATTTTTTGACCCCCTGCAATATGGCTGAATTGCAATGAATTGTCCAGTTATCGGCATTCTCAATGCATAGTGATCAGTTGCATGCCATTAGACTGAATATTCCTCAGTTTGAAATATAAGTCCTTTTCACCCCCCAAAAAACACCTAAGGCTTATATGTAGCCTAAGGTGATTTTGGGGGTCGAACGGACTTATATTTCAAACTGAGGAATATTCAGTCTAATGGCATGCAACTGATCATTATGCATGGATAATGGCCACATCAATTGCTCGCCATTAGGCTGCACTTTTCCTACTTTAAAGAAAAAGCCCTTTTCTCCCCCCAAAAATACCTAAGGCATATAGCCTTGCTATTCATGCCATCTTTGACCCCCCTGCAATATGGCCGAATTGCAATGAATCGTTTAAATGTGACCATTTTCCATGCATAATGAGTAATTGCATCAATTTCAATCTGGGCTGACAGTTGCCTCGACAGCATGAAAGGCCTGTAGGTCCCCAAAATTCCAGAGTAATTGTGAACACCGAATGGCGATCCTACAATTCGGGTTTTTATAGTATTCTTTGTTGATGCTGTTGAGATTTTTAAGCCGTAATTCTCCGTTTTTAGGCGATATTAAATTTGCTCCAAATCGTTTTTCAGTAGCGTTTATTTGAACGGAATTTACTCATAAACTGAAATGTGAAGCGTTGGATGTACATTTTTCTTCTCTGTTGAATTTCTGTATGGTTCTCTTTGTCTCTTAGCCATGGTATCTCACACATATTGAAGGAAGAGGCGATTATTTTTTGTATATTTATTAAAGTCGACGGAATGCTCCGTATGCGCCATGTTTATATTCTAATTTGGCCATGTACGTTAATTAACTAATTAACTAACACCGAACCTCCCCTGTTATTAATCTGCAAGAGGAAAATTTTAATCGAAAAATATGAAATACTAAGATATATTTTTGATGAAAAAAAAATTGTTACGCGATGAGAAATTTTAAGACAGTACTTCTTTCGCCTTCCATTCAAGATATATTTTTAATGAAAAAAAAAAAATTATTACGCGATGAGAAATTTTAAAAGACAGTTCTTCTTTCGCCTTCCATTCAGAAAATAATATACTAAATTGATAAATTTAAGCCAAAATGAACAACTTTCGGACGTGACCGAGCATCTCTTTAAGGATACCACGACACAGTAATCACGTATGCAGTGATCTATTGTCCAGAATAATGATAAACAAATAAGAAGATAACTACCTTTTGATTTTGTAGGAAGAAAGGAAATTGGTATGCAGGAGAAAATTATAAACTCTTTGTAATCAAGATCAGTAGAGGAGCAAAACACTAAGGACGAAGGCGAAAATGACAACCAAAAAGGTATAATGACCAACGATTCATTTTACCTTGGGTAGAAAAAGCAGGGCAACGACAATCAGTGTCGTTACAGGACTGATTAGCTATTGTGTGCAGACCCATTGCAGCTCTCCATCCATCCCTCTAGGGAAGAATCTTGGAGGACCCTGGAGGAGGAGGAGGAGAAGTGAGTGGGATTCGTTCTGGATATTCCAGGATCCCTGAGATCCAATTGCCAAAGGGGAGGAAGAACTTAGAGGGCCAACAGCTGCTTTTCCCGCTCCTATTACCCCAGCTGCCGCTTTTAAGATGATTAGAAATCCGCGAATTCAAGAGGAAGAAGCGAACTGGAAAAGAACAGAAATCAGGAATAATTCATTATAAGACGATGAATAAACTGCACTAGATAGAGAGAGGGCAAACAGTTTCCTTTATGTGTTGTAACTGGCTCTAAATCTGTAAATAAAGAGAACTGACTTGGAAGCTGGTAAGAAAAAAGGTTTGCTTACCTCAAAAGACCCAATTTCAGTCGGACAAAAGATTGATTCAGCTCTTACGGGACGTGACAGACAGAAGATGGCCATTTGAAATATGTATGAAATGTGATATTTTTTCTTACTAAAATCGCCCTAATATTCCATAACTCACCCTAATATTCTATGTACACTAATTTGTTAAACCTTTATTATGATTAATATGAATCTATCTCGTGTTTTACATTCAAACAGCTACCTTTAAGATGATAATAGTTTGATTTTTCAACAATATCTAATAATTTTCTAATAATTATTATAAGTTGATATCTGACCTAGAAATTTTGCGTTGAGGTCAATGTTCCAAATAATTTTATTTGGTCTTCTTTTAAGGTCTAGATGTCAGAAAACATAAAATGATGATTACAGAATTTAATGTCTGGTTCCAATATAGCTATTTTTATCAATATACAGAACCTGGCGGTCATGACCTGCGTATATTTGACCTTTGACGTTAAATGTCTCGAAAACGCCCCCGAACCTGGCTGATCACCCACCAGATGCGGAATCTACTCAAATAACTGCACTAGAAAAGTTCCATTAGTTCCCCCCCCCCCCTCTCTCTCTCTCTCTCTCTCTCTCTCTCATCTTCCTCTCTCTCTCGTTAGTCTCTCTCTCTCTCTCTCTCTCTACACCACCACCGCTGGTCTATTTGTTTACTGGAGCAGTTTTATCTGTAATTGAATGTGTCATGTGGATAGGGCAGTCTTATAAGGAGCGAGAGAACTGGCGTCGAGTAGCGGAGCGAGGCAGGATCATTTAGACAAGTACCGCTAAGATTCGCTGTGATCTTTAATGCCCTTCAGAATTAATCGTAAATTTGCTGGTTTGGGTGTTGCGGGGATTGTAATCAG